>NC_061113.1:53483353-53603933 GCF_002878395.1 Capsicum annuum | reverse complement strand
TGTTAGGGTGGGGTGTGGGTGCTGGGGTGAGGTGGGGCTGGGTTGGGAGGGGTATGGGGGTTGAGGGTGGGGTTGGACGGGGTTGGTAAGGTGTGGGGGTGGGGGGTGAGGACGGGGCTGGGAGGGGGGTTGGAAAAATATTAGGGTGGGGTGTGGGGGCTGGGGACAGGGCTGAGAGAGGTATAGGGGCTGAGGGTGAGGTGAAGAGGGGTTGGACGGGGTTGGTGAGGTATGGGGGTGGGGACGGGGCTGGGGTGGGGTGGAAAGGCTGGAGGTGAAGTGGGATGGGGCTGGGTAGGGTGTGGGGGTGGGGATGGGCTAGGGTGAGGTGGGGAAGGGCTGGACGGGTGTTGGGGTGAGGTGGGGGGTTGGGGATGGGGTGGGATGGGTCTGGGTGGGGTGTGGGGGTGGGGACGGACTAGGGTGGGGAGGGAAAAAATATTTTTAAAAATAGTTTTAAATTAAAAAAGATGGAGGGGAAAAAAACCCTTTTTTATTTTTTTTAAAATTTTTAAAAATATTTTAAAAATTATTTTTAAAATTATTTTTAAATTTTAAAAATATTTTTAAATTACTTTTAAATTTTTAAATTTAAAAAGATAGAGGGAAAAAAGGACCCTTTTTGATTTTTTAAAATTTTTTTAAAATATTTTTAAAATTTTAAAAATATTTTTTTACTTTTAAAAAACATTTAAATTTTTTTTTAAATTATTTTTAAATTTAAAAAGTGGGAGGGAAAAAAAGGACCCTTTTTATTTTTTAAAATTTTTTTAATATTTTTTTAAAGTTATTTTAATGTAAAATTGACCAAAAATTGACCCTCACTCGCACCCCAGGTGAGTGGCTACACTCTCTTGTCCTAGTCACCATGACCTTTCCACATAGGCAAGGTCAACAGTCAAAGGGTGCAAAATGTTGCTTTTTGATGGGTTCAAGGGTCCAGATGACAAACATGTAAGTAGAAGTGTCCAACTTACAAAACCGACATAGTACAGGGGTCCAGAAGGTCATTTTGCCTATATGAAATGACTATATATTTTTCAAAATTTTCTTTCAAATACTTTTCAAGTAGTGTATTAAATAGGAAGGTCTTTTCATATACAATTTTAGAGTATTTTAACATATTGTTACCAAAAATTAATTTGGAACAAAATTCTATAATCTTTTTGATGGGATAATTGTCAATTACATGCAACAATTGAAATTCAAAACTTGTTAAAATGATATTAATTTAAAATAACATAATAAACATTAAATTGTAGATTATTTTAAAAAATTTATTTTGTGTTAATAACTAAGGTGAGAAGTGAGAAGTAGTGCATTTTAAAAAACAGAAAAAATATTGAATGGGAGATGGGACTCACAAAAAGAGGTGAACTTTGGATGATGAATTTGTGTTGTGAAATGCCTATAACGCCCTTGGTCATCCCATAACTCACTCTTCTCTCCCCCTCTCTATAAATACACACTCCCTCCGTCCCAAATTACTCATCTCAAATTAAGATGACACGTTGATTAAGAAAAAAAATTAATAACATGGTTAGTTTACCATAGTGCCCGTATTATATGATGTTTACATTTTAATTTGAAGAAAAAGTAATTAATGCAAAGGGTAAAACATAGATTTTTTTTTATCTCTACTTGATTAATGAAAAAGGAAAAGTAAAATGGGAAATCAAATTAGAAAATTTGAAACGGAGAGAGTATATATATATATATAATATTAAAAATGTGAAGAGCCTTAGAAATATCATTTGAACTTTTTGCCCTTCATTAAAAGTTTTTACTTTAGACAAAATCCTCTTTTCACTATTTTTTCTAATATTTAAAAGTTAAAAATTAATTAAATATATTTATGGTAAAACCCATTCTTATTAGAATTCATCAGAATTAATGACAACTAATATTTTTTTCATTAGGTTAAAAATTCTAAATCGACTAAATTTAATTTAAGAAAATTTGAAAAATCTAAAAATAAATATAAAATGTGAGAATAAGAAAAATTTAAGAAATATCAAATTTTTAAAAATTTTAAATATATAAAAGAATATAATAATTTTATAAAGATTTGATTTTAAAAATAAAATAAAAATTTAAATATAAAAAGAAAGAAGAAAATAATTATTTCACAGATATGTGGTTGGGAAAACACAGTATATTATATTTAAAGGATATAAGTGCTTAAGTACACAATTATGGATTATTTTAGATCTACATAAACTGATATATATTTAATATTTGTCTTGTAAATTCGGGACTGTCCCAATGGAGACTTCATCGTTTACGACGAACTTCACGAAACTCCGATATCCATTTTCAGGTTTTGTAATTTTTAGATGTACTGCTCTAATTAGTATACATTAATAATTCAACAACAATTATATAGTTCAATTGGTGCACTATTTATTTATTCCGTTTATTAATCAGTTTTCCAATTGGTGAATAAGTTTTGTTGCAACTCTTGTACATTTAACATTTGAATTTTCGATTAGGTAAATGTATGCAATCCCAATGGATAAGTCAGATAAATAATTGAAAGAACAAAATGATTTTGGCGCCAATTTCGCCCGAGGCTAATCATAGTTAGACTGTTTTTCTGATGCTGAGTATGTGGCAAAGTAGAAATTTCGTTTAGGTGTTTAAAATCTAATGTATGTATATTAATAAAAAAGTACTCCCTTTATTTTAATTTATTTATCCTATTTTTACTACACATAGTTTTTGGGAAATAAAGAATTTTTTGAATATTTTGATTTTAAATTAAAAGGTCTAATGTTCAATCTTATGATCGTAGACTTGTCACATCAAGAGTTCGAATTGAAGAGATTCCAGAAAAGGAAAGATGCATTCTTTGTGAAACGGATGAAAAAGGAAATTAGGACAAACATATTGAAATAGTGGGAGTACACCTGACCTATATATACACAGTAAAATTTCGGGGAAGGGTGTTGATCGACTATCCTTCAGCCGCTGTAGCTCCACCGTGGCTGCAGTCAAACTACTACAACCCTCTTCTTTTATCTGAGGTTTGGACTGGTGATAACTTGTGAAGGTCAAATAGTCAGAGTTTGAACATTAATATTATGTATTCTTCAAAAATCATAGCTTGCAATACTAATTTGGGCTTTACAGAGACATTGCTGAGCAAAAGAGAAAACTTTCCTGCGTGGATTAAGTGTTATCCATCTCCTTCATCCACGAAGAATGCCAATGGAACTTTACTCAGTCAAGCTGGGTTTCGTACTCGGAAGTGGAGTCCTTTTCAGGTTCAGCATGGCTAGCCTGACTTGTATAAAGACATTTTTGTTTTCATATGATTAGACCTGTATATATTGTCTAGATGTATGCAAATATCTCGTTTTTAAGTCATGGATGAGTGCAGTTTGCAAATGTAATTCATGTATCTTTTCCAGGTTTCATGTAGCCGAGAGAGAGATATTTCTGTCATAGAAGCTGGGTATGCTGGCTATACAAGACCAATATTTTGAGCTTTATATTTTCATCTATTTTGGTTCTACTATACCCTAATGCCTTCTTTTGTTTTTGCCCTTGATTTGCTTGCTGACATTTATTGCTTTTTCAGTCTCCTGTTGCTCCTATTATCTATATCAACCTGCAATACTGTCGTAGTAGGGTCATAGTCTGCTTGCAAGATTTCATATTGTAAACTATGAGTCAATTATTAAGAGCATTCATTGCGCATGAGGCTTAAACAAGTGCTTTTCTTTAATTTTTTATCGCTATTTTCTTTATGACTCATTTTTGTACAACTGATATATACATATTTTTCTGCGAGTCTGCCTTTAAGCAACCAAAAGAGACGTCTGACTTGTAAGAGAGCTGATGAAGTGAGTTATTAGTCATCTCAAAGTCTGTTTTCTATTGGTTCTGGTGGCTGAAGCTAATTGAAAGAAGGTCGAAATTTGAATAGCTTCTTCTATGAATAGACACTGCAAAGTCCTGGCTGCTTTTAATGAATTTGTGGCTCCATATACATCAATTTATAGCATTCATTTTCTCGTTAAATGAATGAAGTAACTGAAGATAGGAGCTTGCCCCATTTCTTTACTCAATTTCAAAAACATGTTATATTTATTTATATCTGACTTTAGTAGAGCCATATGCACTTATCTGGGCCGCATTCCTGGTTGTGCAAGTCAAGTTATTAGCACGAGCAGTCCTTGTATGGACCTCTACATAACTAACTGTCTGATTATATGGACTGGGGTTCTGAGCATAATTCATAGGAAGACCTTTATTTGAATTTTAAATAAAAGAAAATCTAGACCCTCTCTCTTTCTAGAATTACTGGTTACTTGGCTGGGTTTGTCACTTCTATGCCAACTATGTTTTACTGGCATTGTTCCTGAGGCATATGCGTGGAATGAACTTCCCAATGTTGCGGGACTCTTCCCTGTTCAATATTTGGTCAACTATATGGTGACCATGCTGCACTACTTCATGTTTTTGGCAGACCTAGTATTCATTCACTCAGTTCCGAACAAGCCTACAGCAATCGAAAATATAGGACTTCCTTAGATATAGGAAAAATCACTCTAGTGAACTTATGGTGGATTGCAGCAATTAGTTAATGCTCGCCAAGTAGCACAAGCAATTGGAATGCTTCAGGTTCCTTCGAGATGAAATATCGTTACCAATGTTGTGATGCAAGCAATCACCGAGTTGTTTTTGTGTAGATTGGTCAAGCTAGATCACAGGAGTTTATATTGATGTAGAATGGTTTCATGCTGGAATGTGAATGCAGGAAAGTTAAAAGAGACTGGAAGAGGACAAAAAGGCATCTGGAGTGATAGAGAGGAGAAATAGGATTGAAAATTGATGGTATAGATTGATATGAACTCTACCTGTTTGTAAGATTTTCTTTGTATAATACGTGAACTACATGTTAAAATCAGGCTGCAGCCATTTGTCATTGACACTTAATATTAGTTGATTGTATTTTTGTTTCTCTTGACTTGGTCGTGCCTAATCCTCTTCTCAGTATGATTTCTTCCATAGTAGACCCTTACTTGTGCTACTTTTGCCCTTACGAATAAGACTACTTATTACTTAAAATAGAAAGCTTAACTCCGAAAGCAATCCAGTGACTGGAAAGATAATATCAATCTAGACTGAATATGTCATGTTTGCTCTTTTATAGATTGTAGATACCTCCTTTTCTCCATATGGCTATTTCATAAGCTATTAATGCATTTCCTGCCTATATTCTAAAAGATAAAGCCTAAGCAGTTGCATGTCTCCCTCGGCTTGAGAAAAATCTATCCTTATGATGGGTAAACTTGAGCTTCGTCCATCGTATACAACTGTGATAGTTTAATTTGCATTTTTGTGTTTTACTTCATATTTGTGTACCTTGTAGGTGCATGGATGACATATATGATTCTTTGGCCGAACACCTTGTTCCAACTGCAGCAGCATCAAGCCCTAATTTCAAGTAAGCTATCGTTTTGCAAATCTGTTAGATGCTTATCTGCATGTCAAAGCAGAAATTTTGGTTAGTATTTACATGTAGCTTTTCAAGATAACCATGGTTTATCGTGATTACATCTCTTCGACTCTTCCTAACTTTAAGGCCTTACTGAATATTGTCTGGGACCTGGAAAAGGGTAAACGGAGGAAATAACAGATGATTCCTTTAAGTTTTTGCTATTTCTAGTCTGCCTCTACCATTAGGCTGGTTATGCGAATGAGATGTATATCAATAAATAGAGAGGAATAATATGACCCGTTCCATAAAGAAAACGAAAAACGAGACAACAGACCCTGCACTCCCAGAGGGGAAAAAAGGAAGAAGAAAAAGAAGGTATACCCCCAAGAAGCGATAACCAGAATGTATATGTGTCGAGTACCCCGTGTAAATGTGTTAATGATAGAGAGTGAATATACATAAACATCATAGTCACTAAATCAGTAGATGAGTCGGTTTCAATTATAAAAGTATGCATGTTTGAGTTTCAAAACTAGAAGTTGAGCCAATATTATAAAATACATCTCTGAGTTTATAGAAAATAATCTGCATAGATTCATTTAAATGAGTAGAACTTTGTATCTTAATTTAGTGATTATGATGTTTATGGCTATAAACATCTACTCAAAACAAAAACAACAACATAACCAGTATAGTCCCATAAGTCGGGTTTGGGGGGGGGGGGGTGTACGCAGACTGATAGAACTAACATGAAGAAGAGAATGAAATGAAAATTTACTGGCTAAATAAAGTGCAAGGATCTTAAACACTGCATTAACCAATAAGTATGCTCGTATGGAGTGGACAATTCTCCCGATACAAATTATAATAATACTGCTAATTCTGCTGATACATATATTTATACTACAACATAAAGATAACACATAGACAGACAGTTACTGCTTACTGCTGATAACTTCTATAGATAATTACTTATATATCTTATCTGAAACTAAGATAGATTATCTCCACTTGCTTGTCTAGATTTTTCTCCACATGGTTGTCCGGATTTTTTTCTATAGTAGGTTCATAAAGGAGCAGTCGTATCAATGCATCCCCCCTAAAAGTTGCCTTGTCCTCAAGGCGAAAAGAAGGGAACTGATCTGCAATGAGATCATAGTTCTCTCAGCTATCTTCTTCAATGGGACAGTCAACCCATTGAACTAGCAATTCCAAAGAAAATGCACCAGCTTCTTTAGCCCATCGATGTGCAAGTATCTTGGCTGGAGATAAAGTGAGTTCCCAATCTTGAGTATGAGGAAGAGGGGCTGGTGGTAAAACAACTTGCTGACCATGAGCTGGACAGAGTACATGGAAGATTGGATGGACTTTGGAATAAGCAGGTAGATCCATTCATACGCTATAGGTCCAACACAATGTATAGTTTTATATGGTCCGAAACATTGAGGTGACAATTTTTCGTACCTGCGAAGAGCCAAAGAACGTTGTCGGTAAGGTTGAACACGTAGAAAGATAAGAATCTCCAACCCGAAAGGCAACATCTCAACGATGAGAATTAGCTTGTTGTCTCATTCTAGTTTGAGCTTTTAAAAGGTTATCCTTGAGAATATTCAACGCGGCATCACGATTCAAAAGTTCTTCAAGTTCGGCAATCCGTGTTTCTCCAAGAACAAAAGGAGAAATGGAAGGAGGATCTCTACCATAAACAATCTTGAATGGGGTAGTTTCTGTGGATAAATGTTAACCTGTGTTGAAAGAAAATTCTGCCCATGGTAAGTGCTGACTGCATGTACGAGGCTGCTTCATAACAAAGCATCTCAAATAAGATTCCAAGCATCTATTCACCACCTCGGTTTGTCCATCAAATTGTGGATGGTAAGACGTATCCATTCTTAACCTTGTTTGGCTAAGTCGAAAAAGCTCCTGCCATAAAGCACCGAGAAAGATAGCATCCCGATCAGATAATATTGATCGAGGAAAGCCGTGGAGACACACAATTTCTTTGCAAAAAACATGAGCAACAGTCTTAGCGGTATATGGGTGAGCAAGTGGGATGAAATGAGAATACTTGCTGAGACGATCTACGACAACTAAAATTGTGTCATAATTACCAGATTTGGGAGTTCTATAATGAAATCAAGTGAGATATCTTCCCATATTCAATCAGGTATAGGCAGTGGTTGCAGAAGTCCTGAGTCCTGTTGACAAGCCATACAGTTCTGAACAAAGAGCTTAACATCTTGCTTCATCCTTGGCTGGAAGAAGTTGGAGGAAAGACGCTTCAAGGCTTTCAAATATCCTCCATGTCCGGCAGAAGGTGTATCATGAGACTTTGAGATAAGCTTTTGTAGAAGAGAAGAATGATCCGGAATAACCAACCCTTCCTTGAAATCAAGTTTCTGATCCACCAAGTGAAAATCTGGTTGTAAGGAAGGGTCTTGGCTGATTGTTTGAATGATCTCGCAAGTATATGTATTTGCCTAGAGAATCTTGCCGTGGGAGGAAAGGTGCTTCAAGGTTTTCAAATATCCTCCATGTTTGGCAGAAGGTGTATCATGAGACCCTGAGATAAGCTTTTGTGGAAGAGAAGAATGATCTGGTATAACCAACCCTTGAAATAAAGTTTCTGATCCACCAAGCGAAAATTTGGTTGTGAGGAAGGGTCTTGGCTGATTGCTTGAATGATCTCACGAGTATATGTATCTGCCTGGAGAGAATATTGCCAATTGGAAAAATCCAATGGTACAGGAATAGCAAGAGCCAAAAATTTAGCATTCAATGGCATTCTTGAAAGTGAATCAGCTCCCAAATTGTCTTTTCCTGCTCTATAGACAATTGTGAAGTCGAAGGGAAACATTTTCATCATAATCTTTGCTGCTCATTAGTGGTAATACGCTGAGAAAAGAGATACTTGAGGCTGCAATGATTTGTTTTGACATAAAAATGATGGCCCAAGAGGTATTGTTTCCATTTCTGCAAAGCTAAAACAAGAGCAAGCAATTCCCAGTCATAAGTAGACTTCAAACGACTGGAAAAAGAAAGTCTCTTACTAAAATACATATTAGGATGGTGATCCTGAAGAAGAATGACCCCTATTCCTTCCGAAGAAGCATCACATTCCACCACAAATGGTTGAGTGAAATTTGGAAGTCGTAGTACTGGAACAGTTGTTAAAGCTTGCTTGAGAAGATGGAAAGCATTTTCAGTAGAGGTCGATCATTGAAAAACATTTTTCTTGATAAGTTCAGTGTGTGGTCGAGCCACCATTCCATAACCCTTCACTAATCTGCGATAATACCTGTTAACCCAAGAAATCTACGTAACTCCTTCACATTAGTTGGCACTGGCCACTCCAAGACTGCTTGAATTTTATCCTGATCCACACCAACTCCATTTTCTAGAAATCACATGACCCAAAAAAGAAATGTGAATTTGTCCAAATAAGCATTTAGAAGTTTTGGCATAGAAATGATTGTCTCTGAGAAGTTGGAAAACAAGTTGCAAGTGATTGCTATGTTGCTCAAAGGTCTGACTGTACACCAAGATGCCATCAAAGAATACGAGAATGAATTTGCGCAGATGTGATTTGAACAAATCATTCATAGCACATTGGAAAGTAGAAGGGACATTAGTGAGACCAAAGGACATAACCGTGAATTCATAATGGCCAGAGTGCATACGGAAAGCAGTTTTATGAATATCCGCAGGATTGACATGTATCGGGTGGTAACGACAATGCAAATCAATCTTTGAAAAAACAGTTGCTCCATGCAATTCATCAAGAAGCTCATCAATATTGGGGATTGGATACTTATTTGGAACCGTGATTTGGTTGAGACTTTTATAATCAACGCACATACGCCATGTATTGTCCTTTTTCTTGATGAGAAGTACAACTAGCAAATGGACTGGTATTCGGCCTTATAAATCCCGTCTAGAGTAATTCAAACTCTTGCCTTTCAATTTCTGTTTTTTGAAAGTAAGGATAGCGATAGGGACGGATGTTGGGTGGTTTTGAGTTAAGAATCAAAGGGATAGAATGGGTGTGTTGGCGAAAAGGTGGTAGAACATTGGGTTCTTCAAAAATTGACTCAAACTTGTGAAGCAAACTCTGAATATTAGTGGGTAGAGATTTACCTGAAGTATCATCATCTTTGGAGAAATACTGGAAAAACAACTGGTGCACTTAATTTGTGTGGAATCCCCGAAGCTTATATCGCTTGCCATTTAAATTGAAGATCAAAAACATCCCACTCCAGTTAGCTTGAACTGTATTTAAAGCCGCAAGCCACTTAATTCCAAGCACCAAATCTCCCCTTCCAGCAGAGAAAAGATAGAAATCTTGGTCAATAGTTAATCCAGGGAACTTCACAACTATGTTTTGACGTAGACGGTTGCAACATATGATTTCTCCATTGCCAATCTGGACTCCAAAATACAGCACAACTTGAACCAACAACTGTAATTCTTCAACAATTTTCTGGGAGATAAAATTGTGGGATGATCCACTATCAACCAAAAGCAGTACCTTGCGTCCATTTAAAGTCTCTTGAAGTTTCATTGTTGTGCCTGTCGTGTTACCTCGAAAGGCTTGGAATGAAATTTCAGCAAGGTCATTTGTACTTGCATCTTTATCAATAATGTTATTTGGCATTTGTTCCGCTAATTCACCCTCTTCAATGTTGTCATTTATCTCCATAAGAGTGAGAGATGCTGTCTTTCAACGGTGGCTTGGTGCAAATTTCTCATTACACCTTGTGGAATAAGATGATTGAATAATTTCATTCACACTTTTCTATATCATATACATGGCTTTATATACATAGGAGATTGTTGAGTAGAATCATCAAAATCCCATAAAATCTGGGATTGTACAGAATCATATATTCTACATAAAGAAAAAGAATCATAGATAGGATATTCTAGATTACAACAATTATCCTAAGATATCCTAAGATCTTAGAGGATCAAATCTTGATATGATGAGTATCTCTCTTGAAATCCTCTATCAGTCAGCACTCCCCCTCAAGCGGGTGAATGGATATCATTCATTCCTAGCTTGCTTATTAGATCTTGAAACATATTGTTTGGCAGTCTTTTTGTCAAAACATCGGCTATCTGATCTTTTGTAGATACAAATGGCGTACAAATGAGTCCACTATCTAATTTCTCCCTAATAAAATATCTATCCACCTCAATGTGCTTAGTGCGATCATGCTGTATAGGATTATGAGCTATACTTATTGCTGATTTATTGTCACAATATAGTCTCATTGGTCCTTCCCATCTTATCTTCAAATTATCAAGGATTATCTTTAACCATAACAGTTCACAAACTCCTATAGCCATGGATCTAAATTTAGATTCTGCACTTGATCTGGCTACTATATTTTGTTTTTTACTCCTCCAAGTCACCAGATTTCCTCCTAAGAAAGTGTAATATCTAGAACATGACCTTTGATCCAGTAATGAACCAGCATAGTTTGCATCAGTTAAGCCTCTAAAACTATGTCTCCTCCTGTTTTGAGTAGTATTCCTTTTCCCGGAGTTACTTTAAGACATTGTAGAATCCTGTTGACAGCTTGAAGATGTGTTTCTCTAGGATCATGCATAAATTGGCTTACAACACTTACAACAAACGCAATGTCTGGCGTTGTATGGGACAAGTAGATCAATTTTCCTACAAGCCTTTGATACAAACCTTTATCTACCATAGAATCTTCTGGAGCATTGCACAATCTATGATAATATTCAATTGGTGTCGCCACTGGTTTACACCCTAATTTTCCTGTTTCTTTCAACAAATCAAACACATACTTTTGTTGGGAAATAAAGATTCCCTGTTTTGAGTGTGCCACTTTGATTCCCAGAAAATACTTCAATTGTCCAAGCTCTTTGATGTCAAATTCCTTGAGTAAACACTTCTTTAGATTTTGAACCCCCTCTGAATCATCACCTGTTACTATGATGTCATCCACCTAAGCTAATAATGCTGTTACCTTTCCTGTTTGTGAGTGTCTTATGAATAAGGTGTGGTCTCCTTGACTTTGTTGGCACCCTAGCTTGATCAGGACCTTTGTAAATCTTCCAAACCATGCATGAGGTGATTGCTTTAATCCGTAGAGTGCCTTCTTCAGTCTACACACCATTTCTTTCTAGCTTGCAAAACCAGGAGGCACCTCCATATAGATCTCCTCATCTAAATCTCCATGTAAAATGCGTTTTTCACATCAAATTGTTGTAGGTTCCATTAAAAATCGTAGCCAATGATAATAAGATTCTTACCGTATTCGATTTTGCCAGTGGAGCAAAAGTCTCCAAATAATCAACTCCATAGGTCTGTGTGTAACCCTTTGCTACCAATCGTGCTTTAAATCTTTCTCTGGATCCATCCGACTTATATTTCACAGTAAACACCCATCTACACCCCACCTAATTTTTCCCTTTTGGTAATTCTATAATTTCCCAAGTTTGTTTTTTTCCAACGCTTCCATTTCTACCTTCATAGCTTTCTCCCCCTCTTTGTTTCCTAAAGCTTCAGCCAATTTCTGGGGATAGGAATTGTGTGGAGGTTACGGGGAAAAGTTTTATGACTTGGGGATAGGTTTTGATATGTCACATAAAGGCTCAAAGGGTGTTATGTGCAAGTTCTGGTTCCTTTTCTGTGTGCAATGGGAAGGTCAAGGACATTAGGTTAGTTAAGACTCTTTTTCATGATCAGTTTGGTTTGGTATTTTTGATGGTTCAACAGGTTCGGGATGTGCAGTAGGAGCAGTAACCCGAGGAGATGATTTCCTTTGAGTAGTTTGATCAGTTAGCCTCTTTCTTCTGAAATAAACTTGCAGTGGTGGAATAAACCTGCAGTGGTAGATTATTTTCTAGAATTTCATTATCTATATCCAGATTAGGAGACTCGGTGGGTTTATTTGGATTTAGAGACTTGGGTGACCGAAGAAATAGTGACTCAGACAAGGATTTGACACGACTAGAGATAAACAAATCAAATAGTAGTAAGTCTAGAGGCCCCTCTCCCTTCAATGAGTCCCCATGATTGTAAGAATGGCTAAAAAATGATTCACTCTCATCAAATATGACATCAACTGAAACAAAGAATTTTTTTTATGATGGTTGATAACATTTGTAGCCTTTTTGAGTAGGAGAATATCCTATCAAAACACACTTAAGAACACGTGGATCTAATTTGCCTCTATCATGAGAATGAATATGAACATAGACAACACTGCCAAAGATTCTAGGAACCAAATTATTGGAAATTTCAAAATCCGGGAAGAAATTCCTAAGAGTATCAAAGGGGCTTTTAAAGTTTAGAATTCTTAATGGTATTCCGTTACTAAGGTGTGCATCAGTTAGGACATCTCCCCCCAATATTGTTTTGGAACCCTTTTGTGAAACAATAATGATCTAGTAATGTCAAGTAACAAACTATTTCTTCTCTCTGCTATTCCATTTTGTTGAGGAGTATTGGCATATGAAGATTCATGAATAATTTCCTTTTTGGAAGAAAACAGAGAGGTTTTGGTTGAAGTAGTCCTTGGCATTATCAGATCGAAATCTTTTAATTGGCATATCAAAATAGGTTTTGATCATATTAAAAAAGGTAGGAAGTATTTGGCTGACATCCTTTAACAAATAGATCCACGTTACTCTTGTACAATCATCAATGAATGACACAAACCATCTAGCACCAGAAATATTATGAACAGGAGAAGGTCCCCAAATATCACTATAAAAAAGGGCAGCCCGGTGCACTAAAGCTACTGCTATGCGCGGTGTCTGGGGAAGGGCCCCACTACAAGGGTGTATCGTACACAGCCTTACCTTACATTTCTGCCAGAGGCTGTTTCCAAGGCTTGAACCCGTGACCTCCTGGTCACATGGAAACAACTTTACCAGTTACTCTAAGGCTCCCCTTCTAAATATCACTATGAATAAGAGAAAAATAAGTCTTACATATTTTATTACTAATTGGAAAGGAAACACCTTTGTGTTTTGCAATTTCACGATCATCACAATGAAAAGACTCAACACTCAAATATTTAAACAAAGATGGAAACATATTTTTGATTACATAGAAGGATAGATGACCTAATCGATGATGATAAAGCCATACTTTTTCTTTATTGGACATAGTTGATTTAGACAAGAATGAACTAGATAAGGAATTCTTAGTTATATCTTCACCATTGTGGAAATCCAGACAATAAAGACCACCTTTCTCACTAGCATGCCCAATCATCCCCTTCGTGTCATGTTCCTGAAATAAATAATATGAGGGGAAGAAAGTTACTTGGCATTTGGAATCTTTGGTGACTTTTTGGACAAAAATGATTTACATATAACTTTGGGACATAAAGGACATTTTTAAGTATCAAGGACTTTCCCAATGGTATGTCTCCTTTTCCATCTATGGTAAGAACTGAACCATCGGCAATAGTTATTTTTTCATAGCTAGGGCAAGGGGAATATGATATAAAGAGATGAGATGAACAAGTCATATGATCAGTTGCCCCGGAATCAACCCACCTACTTTGGAAAAAGTTTGTCTGAGACATTAGTAACAAAGGAGTAAGAAATACCTGTGAAGGCCAGTGAACAACTACCTTCTGAAGCCAAGTGTCGATTTTAATCAGTGTCAAGGTTGCTGGCTATATGTGCCTGCTTTCTATCACTAGTGTTTCTGATTTGAGGTCTACCATTGAGTTTCCAGCACCTATCTCGGGTGTGCCGATATTTTTGCAGTAGGTGCAGTAAAGATTGTCCTTATTGATTGGCGGTTTAAATGAACCAGCAGGCTTGATGGGGCTCTCTTATTGTGAAACTCCAGATTCTCTTGAATTTGTCCCTTTTGAGTTTCAAGCATAACACTCCTCCGTTTTTTTTCTGTCCGTATAATGACCATTGTTTCATTTAATGATGGCAGGTCTTCTTTTCCTAAGATTTGTACTCGCACGACATCAAATTCTGTATTTAGTCTTGCAAGAAAATCATAAATCCTTTTTTTCAATAAATCTTTTTCAGAATCACAACATCATCTTTACAACACATTTGAATGCATTGATAATGGTCCATTTCTTGCCACAACCCCTGTAGAAAGTTTGAATATTCAGTGACAGGTCGAGCTCCCTGTTTTGTTGCAGAAAGTTTTGTTTTTATTTCATAATCCTGGCAACACTATGTACTTTAGAGTACGTTTCTTTCACTGCATCCCAAATTTCCTTAGTGGTGCTCAGAAACATAACACAACACTATCACTGATCTCCGGAAGCATGGATTTCCATAACCAAGACATCACCATTGCATCTTGTTCATCCCATGCATGAAACGTGCGGTCTTCTTTAGATGATCATGAACCAAGAAGATGTCGCAATTTCCCTTTACCCTTTAAAAAGGTACGAACTAGTTGAGCCCATTTTAGGTAATTTTTTTCATTCAACCAATAAGAGGCTTGAATGTTTTGCAAATCTCCAGTTTCAACTGTAGAGTTATTCTCTACGGCTGCAGAAACACTTACAGGGACTAGAATATTTGCATCTGTTGCCTTTTCAGACATGGTTTCGAATAGTTTCAACCTTTGGGCAGATAAAGCTGGAAAAAAGACTTTTTAAGACTGGATGAATAAAATTAAAATAGTCAGGAATAAGCCTAAAGCTCTGATACCATGTGGAATTCACACTTTTCTATGTCATATACATGGCTTTATATACACATAGGAGATTGTTGAGTAGAATCATCTAAATCCCATTAAATCTGGGATTGTACAGAATTATATATTCTACCTAAAGAGAAAGAATCATAGATAGGATATTCTAGATTACAACAATTAGCCTAAGGTATCCTAAGATCTTAGAGGATCAAATCTTGATATGATGAGTCTCTCCCTTGAAATCCTCTATCAGTCAACGCACCTAAAACAGAGTTCTTTGGCTATGCGATTCTGTTTCTCTATATCCCAAGCACGATTCTGAGAAGGACGAGAGAACATTTTTGCAGAATTTGGATTGGTTTGTGACATGAGTTGGTTCCCTACTGATTGGTGGAGAGCTTCGCATGCAAAACCAATTTGGGTTGTGTTGGATCGTGACATATTTTGCCATTGAGAACCTTTATACTCACGATTGGAACCCATTTTTTGCTTAAATTCCATTGCAAGACTCATGGCTTTATACACTGTTCTAGGCTTGTGAATTCTCACATCTGCTTTGAGTTCTTCTTTAAGTCCAGTAAGGAACACCCCCAAAAGATAATGTTCTGGCCAATTCTTAACTCGGCCAGATCGTTTAGCAAATTCCTGGCGATATTTTTGTATTGTGCCTAATTGTTGAAGACTGCTTAAATGTTCTTCTGGATTTTGAAATTCTGCAGACCATAGTTCTCTTGTAAAGTTTTTACAAGGTCCTCCCAATATAATAGTGTACGTTTACTGTTAATCCAGCAAAGAGATCAAGCCCATCGCCCTCTAGATACATGGCTGCAATATCCACCTTTAGATCATCATGAGTTTGATAGTACCAAAAATATTTTTCAGCCTTCAAAATCTAGCAACGGGGATCTCCTCATTCAAATCGAGGAAATTCCATTTTTGTGTGGCCTATGAGATGGATTCTTTAACCACGAAGGCATATCCACATCAACATCAACATCCTCGTCCCAAGAAAACTTTCTGGTGTCACGAGGACCTCTATTATATTCTGGACCCTTTTCCTCAGTGGATGAATAGGATTAACATCAGTTTGAGTACCACTTGTTTGACCCTTCACTGTTGCATCTGCCATCTAGTGCTTCCAAACATGATGTTATAAACATTAACTGCTGGATAATTTGACTATTAGACGGCTCACTTGGATGGTTTGTGACTGGTTGTGATGGTGGTTCGTTAGAAGATCGTGTGGATACCATTCTGGATCTTGCTGCTCCGATACCAAAATGATAGAAACTTACATGAAGAAGAGAATGAAATGAAAATTTACTGGTTAAATAAAGTGCAAGGATCTTAAACACTGCATTAACCAATAAGTATGTTCGCATGGAGTGGACAATTATCCAGATACAAATTATAATAATACTGCTCTCTGTTTTTGAATTCTGCAGATACATATATTTATACTACAACACAAAAATAACACATAGACAAACAGTTACTGCTGTAGTTAACTGCGGATAACTTCTATAGATAATTACTTATATATCTTATCTGAAACTAAGATTATCTCCACTTGCTTGTTTGGATTTATCTCGACATGCTTGTCTGAATTTTCTACTAGAGTAGGTCCGTAAAGTAGCAGTCGTATCACATACCTTACCTGTACCTTGTCAGGTAGAGAGACTGTTTTCAGAAGACCCTCGGCTCAAAGAAAGCAAAAACAACAACATTTAAGAAAATGCAAGCAATAGTTGGACAATAAGAGCGTAGAGGCATACGAGACAAGAAGTAGTAATAGATAAATAACAAAAATACAAACATAATAAACTAATAAAATAATAAAATGCCGAAAATAATATTACTACTATTCGTGGAAGCCAAATGCATCACTAACTACTAATTGCCTTCTACCCGAATCCTTGTCCTCCACCCTCTCCTATCAAAGGTCATGTCCTCGGTAAGCTGAAGGTTTTCCATGTCCTACCTAATCACCTCTCCCCAATACTTCTTTGCCCTACCCCTATCTCTTAAACCCCTCCAACTCAAACTTCTCACACCTCCTCACTAGGGCTTTTGTAAATTTCGTCATGACCTGCCCGAACCACTCAGCCTATACTCCCGCATCTTGTCCGCCACGGGGGCCACTCCCACCTTGGTCCAAATATCTTCATTTCTGTTCATATCTCTCTTAGTAAACCCATACATTTATCATAACATCTTTATTGTTGCAACTTTCATCTTCCGCACATGGGAGTTCTTGACCAAGCAAGACTCTGATACAACAAAGCCGGTCTCGCTGCTGCTCCGTAGAACTTACCTTTAAGTCTTAGTGGCACCTTTTTATCACATAAAATCCTAGACACTAGCCTCCATTTCAACCGCCCTGGCCAATGCTATCTGTGACATCCTCATCAATCTCACCATTACCTTGGATAATAACCAAGGTACTTGAAACTACATTTCTTGGAAAGGACCCAAGAATCCAATCTCACTTCCACGTCCGCTAGACGAGGCAGTCATTGAACTTGTACTCCACATACTCTTAGTCCTGCTCAGTCTAAAACCTTTAGGGGTCGTTTGGTTGGGAACAAGTTATCCTGGGATAATTAATCCTAGGATTAGTTATCTCACCATATATATGGGATAACTTATCCCATCACTACAACATAAATGGTAGGATAAGTAATCCCTTGACTAACTTATCCCATCAACCAAACAACGGATAAAATAATCTCACAATTTATCCTGGGACTATTATAACTTATACCTCACACCAAACGACCCCTTAGACTCCAGGGTCTCTCTCTATACCTCCATCTTGTCACTCTCAGTACATGTCAAAAAAAAAAAATGCACCAGGGCACCTCTCCTTGAATGTGGCGGGTCGAAACATCCATCGCTACGACAAATAAGAAGGGGATAAGAGCCGATCCATGCTGCAACCCCATCACCATGTGAATATGACCGAGTCTACCTTGTCCCGTCCTCACCTGGATCTTAGCTCCATTATACATGTCCTTAATAGCCGTAATGTACATGTTTGGAACACATGTGGTCTCCAAACATCTCCACATAACCCCTCTCGGATCCTTGTCGTTTGGTTGCCCATGGGACGTGTAGTGATTACAAAAGTAAGCTTACATTTTTTACATCTTATTGTTCGTAACCCCTTCTTTTCTGGATGGGGTGGTGGCTAGCTGATTGGATCTGATTTTCAGGTTGAGATTTCAGTAATTTTTATTTACTATCACTTTTTTATTTTGGTATTATTATTTACTTCTATTATCTCCGATCTCTTCCCATTGCTTGTGCTTCATGGCTTTTACAGCTACAAACTGCTATTGTTATCAACAAACACTCGACTAAATTGGTATATTAGCTGATTCCGTGAGGTGACTTAAGGAGAACAAATTGCCTAATTATGCAGGCATATTGTTGGGCTTGCTGGCCCTCCTGGTGCTGGAAAGAGCACTATTGCATCTGAAATAGCTAAGAGAGTCAATAAGTTATGGTGCCAAAAGTCTCGTTCCTTTGATTCTCAAGTTGAGCCTCCGGAAGTTGCTATTGTACTCCCAATGGATGGATTCCACCTTTATCGTCATCAGCTTGATGCAATGGAGGTACAACTTTTTTATGGTTTCGTATTATTCATGTTGCTTCAGTTAACTGCAATTTCTCTGGTTTTGGCCGAAACCATTTGAATCTATGTAAATGGACAAAGCCTTGAGTTGTTTGATGCGTGTTGTTAGCTGCTTTTGAGTAATCTAGACAGAAGACAGGGCAGAGCCCCCCCCGACCCCCACAATGGAAAATAAAGAAATGAAATGAAAGAAGCAATGGAGGAGAAGATGTAAATAACTTTTACAAGAAATGAAAGAGTAGCGTAAAAAACCAACAGAGGAGCCCTTCTGTTTTGAATTACAGAATTATAACTGAAACTTTGTACTGATATTGTGGTTGGAGCATGTATTTAGCAGATTTCATTTTAAAACCTTTTAACAGTTCCAACAATCTAACTGGTCGTCCTGTTTCATAGGATCCAGAGGAAGCACATGCAAGGAGGGGCGGTAAGTTCTCCTTTTCACAGCAGATAGCTAATAAGTTGTACTCAGTTTAATCATTTCTAGTTTAACTTCTGTTCCTCTCTGAATATTTTTTTGTTGAATCAGCCCCATGGACGTTTGACCCCAATTTACTTCTAGAATGCCTTAAGACTCTTAAAGATCAGGTAAGTGAATATTCACTGATTACATGCACTTACTTCCGTGAATGGATTTTTTAAGCCTTTTGAGTTAATCTCGTGTGGGCTTGAACTTTCATGTGACATGATGTTACATCAACAGAGGAGGTTGGTATTCTGCTCGCCTCTACCTTGCTCTGTCCATGTAATGAAAATTCTAAGATCTGGTATTCTTTCTTCTGCAAGGGATCAGTTTACTGTCCATCTTTTGACCATGGTGTGGGAGATCCTGTAGAAGATGATATCTTTGTGAACCTTCAGTAAGTTTATTATTAGTTTGGATGACATTTTCTGTCTGTGATTGCACCCTATAAAATTTTAAGAGCCTATTTGGATTGGGTTATTTTAGGTGCTTCTAAGTTAGAATAGTTTTTAAGCCAAAATAACAAAAATAAGCCAAAAGTCATAAGTCAGAGATCCTAGCTTATGTCTTCTGGCTTATAATCCATAAGCTATAAACTCATCCAAACAGGCTCCATATTTGTCTCAATCGTGTGTATTCAGTTCACTACTTTGAGGTGAAATTAATGAATGGATGAATGAGCAGCGAATGTAAGTTTTATCAGTTCATTTTTTTCAGTTCATTTGATGCTCTATGTAGTGGTTGGAAGTGAAGTGAAGAATACGTTATGAAACTTTGAAAGCTAGGTAATGTTTTAGATATGCAGGCCCGCTGAGATGTCTTGTTATTGGAAGTGTTTGCTCAACCAATGTTCTCAGTATGATCGTGCTACATCTGTTATAGTCTTTTTCCTACTTGTGGGCACTGGATAACTAAATTATTAGTAGCCGTCTCATAGGTGTCTGCTGATATTTCAATAATTTGATTGGATAAGTAATTAAGTCTCTAAAAATGCAAAAGGAATAGAGAAATGGTGAAGTTCTTTTGCCTGTTGCTAATGTTGCCTCTTCCCCTTTTTTTCCCTTGTTATTTTAATGGTTAGTTTTGCAGGCACAAAATAGTGATAGTTGAAGGTAATTATCTGCTTCTTGGAGATGGTGCTTGGAAGGAGCTATCCTCCATGTTCGATGAGAAGTGGTAAGATGATATTTCTGATCCATGTTTTTCTTTTGACAACACTGAAGGAATCCCTGTGAATTCACTTTAAATCACCATAATATACTAAACTGAAATTTCGTGCTTTGGGATAACTTCGAGTTTTTCTGGAAGTAAAAATTTTGAGTTTGCATCAGCCTAGTACGAAATATGTGATTGAGTGTGTGAATTGTCTTCGCTACGGTTTACTGATTATTGTGACTTCTATCAATTAATGGAACTGATTTGCAGATCAATATTAAGATACCACCAAAGGATACAGTGGGATGGGAATCTCCCCCCTTACCCAAAGGTCTTGTATTCGAGTCATAGGCTATGCAGCGCAAACCCGGATTTGTCGGGCTAGTGGTACCAGATACCGGATGGTTAAAGCAAAGGATCAATGTTAAAATCTCTGACTTAGTGCGTATTTTGATTATCCTGTCGTCAAGGAGAAAAAAAGTGCTAAAGCCATCTGCTCCATGTGAGAAAAAGCAAGCAATATTAAGATCCCTGACTTGATGGAAAAGGACATATTGCTAAAAGTAGAACGTTCCTGTTTTATGTTCATATCTGTAGATATGATAGGCCTAAGGTTTCTTAGATAGAGGTTATCAAAGCCTGCTGGTAACAGGATCTGTTGACTCGTTAGAAAGCTGGCTGCTTGGCAGCATTATATGAGAGTGCAGATTTAGTTGTCCTTGGTGCTGTAACACCCTCGTCTTATATGTATTCACTTTTAGGTTTATCGATGTTGATATTGAGAAAGCAATGCAACGTGTCTTGAAGAGACATATATCTACAGGTACATCAACTGTTGTTTCAACTCTTTTACTAGAAAAAGTGTAAACAAAACTGGTTAACATAGACTAATTGTTGTCTTTTCATCTGTGTTGTAGGGAAGCTCCCCGATGCCGCAAAATGGAGGGTAATTGTTTCCATATTTCCCTCTTTTGAAAGATCAAACAATTGAAATTAATGGTTCACTGTTAATCCCTTTTAAGATGTCATCTGGCTCAATTCCTCTTGTTTATTTGGTATTGAATGAGATATTATGATGGTTCATTGCTAAATTCTTTCCACAGATAGATTACAATGACAGGCCCAATGCTGAGCTAATTATGAAGTCCAAGAAAAATGCAGATTTGGTGATCAAGTCAATTGACGAATTGAGGTGAACCTGCGACTAGTCACCTGCAGTAAGAATGAATTCAGCAGTGCACTATTTCATCCAAATGAAAAATTGGATGGTTGCATAAAAAAGTAAGCAAAATAGAATTTTATAGGTTTGCTTGAATCTGAAGGAGTGCAGGACCTTTCTTGCGTTTATGCTTTGAGATAATGTCAGTAATGAACAAGTTTGAGGTACTGCAAATAATGGTGTTTACAGTACACCTTTTTTCCCACAAATAAGATGTAAACCTTTTTACATGGTAAAACAGAAAAGATAATATTACTTTGTATGAGTTCATTCCTTGCTGTATTTTCTGTAGAGTCGAGAGAGTGCAGGCCAGTGCCTCCTATTTGGTGGGATTGACGGGCCATATAACTAATATTCCCCATGCATCTTCTTTTGCATGAATAGCCGAACAAAGAATAGTTATATAGTATTTGGACGTTAGTACCCCTTAAGCGTTGTAAAAGCGTAATCCCAATCTACAGAGCTTTTTTCATATCAGAAGATTTCGCTGGTAACCGGAATCTGTAGATCATTGTCTCTTTTCTTCAACCTAATCCTGTTCATTCTTTGAGGTTTAATCAGAGTAGTACACTTTGAAATAATAATCAATTTTCTTTTTTTAATCCAATCAAAAGTAATTTTTTACTCTTAACTTGTTTGAAATAAATTATGGATTTGTACTTGATTCTGATATAAATTATGCATGAAAGACTAGAATGAATTTAAACATTGTAGATTGTCATTTGCCATATCATCAAAAGTGAGTTCAACTGTGTATGTCTGAGGAGTTATGATACGAAAAATTTGGATGACTTCGAACATGATAGCCTGACATATATCATATTTTCATGAGTGATGATGATCATGTATGTTTTCTGATCCTGATATGAATTATGCATGAAAAATTGGGTGAGTTTGTACTAAATAGTCTGGGATTTGCCATATTTTCAAGTCTAAATTTGATCATCAATGTCTGAAATACTCTGCTCCTAATATAAATTATGCATGAAAATTTGAACACGATAGAGCGACATTTGCTATAAGTGAGTTCAATCGTGTATGTCTGAGGAGTTTGATAACAATATGAATCATCCATGAAAAACTAGGAAGAATTCAAACACGATAACATGACATATATTTTCAAGAGCGAGTTCGATAGCGTATGTCTAAATTTTTCTGATCTTGATATGAATTATGCATAAAAAATTGAGGTGAATTTAAACACTATAGACTAATATTCATCATATTATCAAGTCTTAAGTTTAATCGTTGATGTTTGACCCGCTCTGCTCTTGATATCAGTTATATATGAAAAATTATGGTACATTGAGACATGATTGTCTGAGATTTACTACATTTTAAGGGTGAATGCTCTGTCAAAGTCTGACTTGCGTTGACCCCGATATTAATTATACACATGAAAATCTAGAATGAATTTGAACATTACAGACTTCATGCATGATAACTGATCAACTTTCTTGCGGAATGAATACAATTTAAGAGTTACTTTTAGTGGTAAATGGACCTTGAGCTACAATTATGTACGCCATGATACAACTCCTGCTTCCTTTACAAACATCATTTCATTCTTTCATGACAAGAATAAGTGAAACTCGCCCGTATATCCCGCTATAGCGACCTAATTCCAACATAGCGGAACTCATTCGCTATAGTGGGATTAGTCAAGTTTGGCTCCTGCTATAGCGGAAATTATTCCGCTATAGCGGCGTCATCATAACAGCTTGCCAATAGTGGGTGAGGCGAGGCGAAGGATTGCTCTCAATTTTGCCTTTTTCGCAATACACTCTCAAACCATGACATTTCGGACTAACCTCTATATGTCAAGTTTGATATCGGGAGTTCTACTTACCCGAATTCACTTTCAAAAAATTTTATGGATTATTTATCATCTAAGCTAACATAAAGACATGTTAAACTTTATTACCTTTACCCAATACATTTTCGTATTGACCTAGATTATACCTCACTCAGATTTCATTCAAAACTAGTCTAACCTAAAAATTCTAACTCCCAATTCGAAAAAAATCTTAGCCCAAATATTTTGTACGTTAAACTTATCCGTAACGACGGAAGAGTCGTTATAACAACCACCAACCAACACACCGCTATGATTTCATTAACACATAAATTCTCAACCACAACTCATGTTAGCCTAATCAACCCTCAGCAATCAAGTGTTTATAAACAACCAACTTTTTAATTATCATTCGTGGATAAGATATACTTGTTTGTCCTAGCAACTAGCTAATGGCTAGTCAAATTATTGACTCAACATATCTCAACCATTCAAGGAGCAATACTAATCAAGTATTATCGTCCAACAATAAGAGGGACATGTCTATGCATAAATACATGAGTCAATAACACCTATACTTTATTTTCATCAATATCAACAAATCAAATTGTATAATTCAATTCCGAAATTCACTAAGGCAACACCCTGACCAATGACAACACCCAATAATCAGGCATGTATAAGTTATGACATACAATTCATCAAGTAAGTACATGACTAATAATAATAAGTTCCACCTTGCCTTAGTTGTTCTTTAAATAGGCATTAATAGAAATTATACTTTTCAATTACGCTAATAACCTGAATCGCTCATGGATTCAATTAACAACAAAAAAAATCACATTACTTTAACACAAATATGGAGAATTTTTCTTGCAACAATTCCTACTATTATGCAATAATAACTCTTTTTTCTATGGTCCTTATTCACATATCGACTGCATTGAAATAAAAGCTTCTACGATCATAAACCATTTTCCCCTTATCATTTTATCAATGATAACATCATGCTCAAAATTTAGCACATAGTTTTCAGTTAAAGCACATAGCAAATAATTTCTTTAACCATCAAAACGTAACCAAGTTATGACTTTCACCAATCACGAACTTCATAGTAATTCAAACAATCACATATTCACATATTCACAGTCATTTAATGGCCAGAGAACAATTGAAACCTTTCCAATTCCACTTTCCTTGTTTGTGTCATTCTAAACAGAGTCAAATAATATTCATTTACCTCAGCGAGATACCAATTGAAATTCAAAGATACAAACTGGAGTCAACTCATACAAGCAAGCATACACTTTGCACGAAAAGAGAGAAAGAAGCGACACAATTTTTTAAATTGTCTCATAGTACACTAAAGATTAGATTTGGACGCCAACACACCAATTCACAGGACTTTACTCAACATTTTCTCTTGTACTGAGAGACAAGTATTCTGGGCTCTGATACCAACTGTCACGATCCTACTAATTGGCTCGTGAGAGCACCTACTTTAATTCATCTATATAGGAGAACCCTTATCACTCATTTTAAAATACATGTGGAAGTTATAAATAGTTTTAATTAAAGACTTCAAAGTATGATAAATATACAACCTTTCTCAAACTATAAAAGATAACAAAAACACCTTTCTCGAAGACTTGGTCTAAACACATACAAGAGCTTCTTAGAAACAATTATCATGCATATGTAAAACAAATTGGATTTCAACTCTATTAAACCGTCCCTACTATTTCAAGTACAATCATCAAGTAAGTTTACAATTATCATCACTTGCACTACAACACCGTTCTTGTCCCGAAATACAATAATTTCATTATTCAATAACATTTACGATAAATCATTTAGCATGTTCATTAGCTTTTCAAGCAAAGTCAAGTACTCATATTTACAAGCATGCAATACAACAATTGACCAATCATTTAGTTAAATTCAATCATTTATAACCAATTAGCCTTACTTCAATTTTTAATAATAATAAAATTATGATAAGACTTTAGCATAGACTTATCCATCACCCAATGACTCAACTAGGATTACCATCTACTAATTCAATCAAACTTTTCCAATCTATTCACTGTCATTCCTGCCTCATTATGATTAATTTACATTAACACCTTCCAATTTTGGAAAACACCATAATTACTAGTTACTGATTTTCACAATCCATAGTTTCATAATCGGACACCAACATATAAGTATTTTCACGAATTAGCACAATTAGCACTTAATCAGCAAATCACCAAGATTTTTTTCAAAATAATAATTAAATCAATTTAGATTCCATTCATGTTCGTATTTCGATTATAACCAACCATTCACTGTGCCCACAAGTCTAAGCATGAAATCTCTCATCAAACTACATTATAGTTATGCAATTTAACAAAGATCTACTACACATTAAACTTAGCCTGTGCCGTCAAGCTGCTGTAACGAGTAAGCTATACCACATATGATCTTCCTTCTTCTTTACGTTTTCGAAGGCTAAATCATCTACTATAAGAGTAATTTATCAACTACCCTTCAAATAAATACTTTGTAAATCCAAACCCATTAATTCTATCCTCATTTATAGTGTATAACAATACCCAAGAGTCAATTAACCACCAACTAGCTCTATCACACTATATCTATCTCCATTAATGGAGTTTTGCAGCTAAATGCCCTATATTTATAAAATTTAAGGTCTCCAACCATCGAAATTCATGTTTTTGAATCACAATTTCATACTAGAAAGAGTTAATTTACAATCTAAAATCAATTCTAGGTGAAAATACATATACCCATAGATTTTTCCATCAATTTGACGAACCTAGAATTCTAAACCGAATTTCACGATAATTTTTATTTTAATGATTCTAGAAGGTGCACAGAAAATGTTAAAAGAAGGTAAAAATATTACCTCAACGAAAAATTTTCACCCCAACCATGAGGAAACGAAAAATTTTCACCCCAACCATGAGGAAATCTTTCCTTTAGAGATTAGGAATAAAATCTTGGAGTTTATGGACTGAAATCCTTTAAAATAAGCTTAGAAATTGTTGCTATCTCGCTATAGAAACTCTACTATAGTGACCTAATCCCGGTACAACGACCTTAACTTTTCAGCATAGACATTCTTCAGTGAAATAATCATAACTTTTTACTCAGGAAGTGGGGTAACAAATGACCGATTACATTGAAAAGAAAACTCAGAGATCTTTAATTTAGTAGGTATTGTGCCCCATAACTTCTCATATTATTCTAGGAGTACTTGTTTAAATCTGACCCTAGTTTAAACGTAGCCCAAAACTAAATCGATAAGGATGCTTTCAACTTAACTTTGTGTTAGGGGTATTGTATGATTTTTATTCATAATTAATGGAGTTACATACCAAGTAATTGATCCTAACACCTATGCAGATTAACATTCATATACCTTAACCGCATATATTTTTAGTAACGACAGATGGATCGGTACAGTAGTGGAGAATGGGATAAAAAGTTCTCATCAGAATCAGATCCATAATGGTGAAGGCAAAAACAACCAAAAAGCAACCAAGTCACCAAGATTAATTTCACAAAATTCATTTCCATACAGAATTCTCACCAAAATGTGATAATGAGCTTGCCAAATAAGGACGACATACTAGAATTAAGGACCTCAGAGAAAATAATACTCCCACCCCCAATAACAAAGAATTGTCTAAAATCATAAATTACTTGATGGCACTGAGTAACAAGGTGGCTCAAACAAAAAGAATTTCAGCTCGCATGTATCAAATTTTGAGTGTTATCCAATCATGAAAGGCCAAGATTAAAAGAGATATATGCACAAGATTTCATCTAAAGGGGCCTTGACGGTGATACTCAAATAGTTCAAAATACCTGACATCTCAAAATATGATAGGACAACTGATCTTCAAGTGCACATGACAGCCTACATTATGTGCAATAAAAGGCAACAGTATGCAGTCTAACAAAATCGAGTCGGTTCTACTTAAAGAGTGAAAATCCTGACTAATAAGGTCATGGCATGGTATTCAATGATACTCAAACACTTTATTAAATCTTTTGAGAGACTTACAGATTATTTTGTGCAAGCACATGTCAAAGCAAAAATGGTACCGCCAAGAAAAGTCATCTTCTTCAAAATTACCCAAGGAGACATCAAAGCTTCAAATTTTTTTGATATATTTCCAAAAAGAATGAATTTGATTGCCTCCAGTTACAAATGAACCTATGCATTATTTGCCCCTAGAATTTGATTTAACTAGAATTTGCATTTGATTATCATGAACCCATGCATTATTTGCCCCTAGGAATACATAATCCCAAAACTATTCTCCTATTGAAATATTACCTACTTTTCTTACTCTTAATTGGTAATTTGAATAGATTTTGTCAAAACAGCCTTCCAAACCATTAACCCCCATTTTAATTTATGTATTTCATTTTGTTTACATTACGGGTATATCATTAGTATCTTTCAACATCCATAGAATTTGAATACTAGTTCCACTCCTCTAGGATTCCATTCCAACTCAAGTAGGGTTATTATATTTGACAACGATAGCCTTGCCCATAAATCATGGAGTAAGTTGAGCGTGATCAAAATGGCACCATTGACGGGAAGTGAAACTTAGTTTTCGCTTGTGCGGTGTTGATAGTATCTTTAGGTTTACCCATAGTGGTTGTTATTTATTTTGGTTGTTATTTTTGTTTTTTTAGGTTATTTCAATTGTGTCCACGACACAATGAGTGATCATGCCGGTAATGCAGGGACCTTTGATGGGCCCCTTGATGATGACGAGTAACTCCATGATGTTTGACGTGCGAGTGTTATTCGTTTTTCACATAATCAAGGAAACAAGGTATTCTATGTCACAAGTGTTATGTTTCACATGCTTTAAATTAGAGGTCTCTTTGGGGGGGGGGGCAAGCTCATGAAGACCTAAACTTGCACTTGAAGAATTTTGTGAAAGTATGTGCTCCTTTTGACATTGCTCACATATCACAAGAGTCTATACAGTTGCGTCTCTTTCTGTTCTCACTAACGGGTGAGGCAGTGTTGTGGCGAAGATCTCTAACCCCTGAGTCGATCATCTTATGGGTCAAACTTATAGAGGTTTTCTTGGATCAATACTCCTCACCTTTAAAGATATTACAATTGCGAGACGAAATCCTAAATTTTCATTAATTTCATGGAAAGCATTGGTATGAAGCATGTGGGAGATTTAAGGATAAGATTATGAAATGCCCTATCCATGAAATATCCGAGAAGATGCTTCTCCAAATATTCTATAGGGCGTTGGACAAAATCAACAAAGCCATAGTGGATAATGCAACCGGTGGATCATTTGTTAAATCGTCGTATGGTGTTGCATCAAATGTGTTAGACCAAGTGGCTAGTTTAGCTAGGGGTTGGCACATGAAGGATGCTGAGGTGGCCATGGGGGCTCCCTACTCATCCTTTGTGTGTCAAGATTGAAAATGTCAAGAGGAGGAAAGAGATGCAAATATGATCAAGGTGATGCCACACCTTGAACTTCTTACCAAACGTGTGTTGGGAACCTCCATTGAAAGAGTTAATGTTATAGATACAAGGGATACTATGGCATGTGAAGATGCGAAAGAAGATATACTTGATGATGAGTTGAGATTGTTGCCTAATTATATGAAAGGTTTCTATGTTGCCTCTTAAAGGCAAGATGGGAATTAAGGCCTGAACAATGAGAACTGGGCATATATCAATGAAAAAAAGAGGGGTGCATTAATGAAGATATTTTGGCCCGAATCTTGATAGGATTCGAGGGGACCGACAAGATAGTGAAGGAAATAAAGAACGACTTCTCCAAGTTACATCAAACAGTTGAGCCTCATTTAATCGCTATCCAATAATTAGAGGCAAAATTGAATCAAATATCGATGCACCTCATTGAAAGACAAAATAAAAAGATGCTGAGTGGTATGGTAACAAATGCTATTGTCACTCGAAATGGAAAACCTCTTGGCAAGGGAATAGAGCTTAATGATGATCCTAACCAAAGAGGAAATGATGAGCATACAAATGTGAAGAGAAAGAGGCCAAATGATGATGCGTTAAATCCAAATGAGGCTATCTTGAAAATTCAAAAATGAAAGAATGTCAAATTGTCTCTATGCCACTAATCACAATCCCTCCCCCTTTTCCTCAACGGTTTAAGAAAAAAAGGAAAAATGCCAAGTTAAAGAAGTTTCTTGATAAATTTAGAAATCTTTCCATCAATATTACTTTGATAGCAGCCGTGCAAGAGATGCCCTGGTATGCCAAATTTATACAGAAATTCGTATCCAAAAAACAACTTGTGGAGGATAAGACAATGGAAGTAACTCATCATTGTAGTGAAATTATGTCAAGAATTATGGTGAAAAAAATAAAGACCCCGGTGCTTTAATAATCTCGTGCACCATTGAAATGTTTAAGCCTGTAAAGGCCTTGTGTGACCTCGGGGCGAGTGTAAATTTAATGCTATATGCCATATTTCACAAGCTCAGATTGGGTAAACCAGAACCTACCACGATGATATTGCTCATAGCCGACTATCCATTAAGAAACCTATGAGGATCCTTCTTGATGTTCTAGTTAAATTTGATCGGTTCATCTTTCCGACCGACTTTGTGACCCTTGATTGTGATTTAGACCATGAAATTTCTATTATTCTCGAAAGGCCATTTTTAGTCATCGAGAGAGCATTGGTGGATATAGAGTGCGACGAGATAAAGTTTTGCCAAAATGATGAAGAGGTTTCCTTCAATGTATGCAAGTCCATGAAACAACCAATGGACTTGCAAGGAATTTTGATAATTGATGCCATTGATGGGGAGATGACAAATTATGTCGATGTGAGTTTGGTGGATGATCCATTGGTCTGAGTCTTGTGAAATTGTGAAAGAGATGAAGTTGAAGAGTTTTATGAAGTGGTTGCATCTTTAACGGGACTTAGATCTTATACCAAGAACCGGGTAAAGTTGGACCTTGATCTTAAAACTGTGAGAGCCCACCTGCAAAGCCATCCATTCTTGAGCCACCTCAAATTGAATTAAAGCCATTATCACCCCACCTTCAATATGTGTTCTTGAGGGATGGATACACTTTTCCTATCATCATTGCAAGAGATCTCGAGCCCTACCAAGTGGAAGCTTTGAAGTTAGTAGTGAAAAAGTTTATTCGAGCCATCGGATGGACAATTTCAGATATCATAGGAATAACCACTGAAATTTGTTCCCATAAGATTAAACTAGAACAAGATTATGTGCCAAGTGTGGAACATCAAAGGAGGCTAAATCAACCCATGCATGAGGTAGTAAAGATAGAAATTATAAAATGGCTTGACGCAGGAGTCATCTATCCAATCTCCAATAGCACATGGGTAAGCCCGATGCAATGTGTTCCAAATAAAGGTGGTTTTACGGTAGTTATGAATGAAAAGAACAACCTTATTTCCATCTGACCAGTCATGGGGTAGAGGGTATGCATGGACTACTGCAAGTTGAATTCTTGGACCGAAAAAGACCACTTCCCTATGCCCCTTTATGGACCAACTACTAGATAAGTTAGCCGGACGAGGGTAGTATTTCTTTATAGATGGTTATTTGGGGTAAAAAAAAATTTACATTGCCCTAAAAGACCAAAGAAAGACAACATTCACTTGCCCCTATGGCACCTTCACATTCAAGCGGATACCCTTTGGTTTGTGCAACGCACAAAAAAATATTCCAACAGTGTATGCTATCAATCTTTATAGATATGGTTAAGGATTCGATGGAAGTCTTCATAGAAGATTCTCGATAGTGAAAAACTCATTTGAGTCATGTCTTGAGCATCTAAGCAAGGTATTTGAGAGATGTGTGGAAACCAACCTTGTCCTCAATTGGGAGAAATGCCATTTTATGGTCAAGGAGAGTATTGTCTTTGGCCACAAGATCTTGGGGTAGGGATGTTGATCAAGCAAAGGTAGAGGTTATTGATAAGTTACCCCTCCGCCCATTTCGATAAAAGGGTGTTCGGAGTTTTCTTAGGCATGCCGGGTTCTATCGGTGATTTATCAGGGATTTCTCCAAAGTAGATCATTCAATATGCAAACTTCTTGAAAAGAAGGCAAAATTCAATTTTGATGATGCATGCTTGAAGTTCTTTACTTATCTTAAGGAGTTGCTTATATCAACTCCCATTATTGTGGCTTTGGATTGGTCGTCTCCATTTGAAGTGATGTGTGATGCAAGCGAAATTGCATTAGGAGTAGTGTTGGGTAAACACAAAGAAAAGTTATTTCATCTGATCTATTATGTGATCAAGACCTTGAATGATTCTCAACGTAACTACACGGTTACAGAGCAAGAATTGTTGGCCGTGGTCTATGCTTTTGAAAATTTTTACGCCTATTTGTTGGGCACGAAAGAAGTGGTGCACATGGATCATTCCACCCTTAAATACCTTATGGCGTAGAAAGAATCTAAGCCATGCTTAATTATATAGATCTTGCTTTTGCAAGAGTTTGATTTTGAGGTAAAAGATCGAACGGGTTGCATAAACCAAGTAACCGACCATATTTCACGTCTTGAGAATAATCATGAAAATAATGGTAAGATTGAGATTGATGATGCTTTTCCCGATGAGCTAGTAATATCAATCTCGGGGAAAGTTGCACTGTGGTAGTGGAGTACTCCCCGAGGAGCTTGGCTATCCTCAAAGAAAGCGGTTCTTGTTTGATGTAGAAATATTTTTAGGATGAACCCTTCCTCTTTTGGGAATGCACGGATGGTGTAATTAGGCGTTGTGTTATGGATGTTGAAATGAAGGATATCCTTAAAGCATATCACTCTTCACCTTTCGTGGTCACCATGGGGATTCAAACTGCCACCAAAGTTCTTCAATATGGTTATTATTGGCCCACCATTCATAGGGATGCCATTGAGTGTGTAATAGCATGTCATCAATGTCAAATGCAAGGTGGCATCTCGAGAATACATGAAATGCCCCTTAAACCAAATCTTGAAGTTGAACTTTTTGATGTGTGGGGAATTAATTTTATGGGCCATTTTATGAGATCCTTTGGTAACAAATATATATTGGCGGCAGTTGATTATGTTTCCAAATGGGTAGAGGCCGTGGCACTTTCGAACAATGAGAGCAAAAATGTTACTTTTTTCTCGAAGAAATATATTTTTACAAGATTCAAAATGCCACATGCGATCATTAGTGATGGAGGCTTATACTTTTTCAATTGAGTGTTTAGAGACCTTCTTGACAAATATGGGGTGAAGCACCAGGTTGCTACCCCATATCATCCCCGAATAAGTGGCTGAGATGAAGTTTCCAATCGATAAATCAAAGCTATACTTGAAAAGACCATAAATGGGCTAAACTAATTGGGCAAGATAGCTTGATGAGGCACTTTGGGCGAATAGGACGGCTTACAAAACCCCAATTTGTATGTATCCCTACCAATTGGTGTTCGGGAAGGCATGTCACTTGGCCATCGAGCTTGAGCATAAAGCCTTGTAGGCATTGAAGAAGTTGAATATGAATTAGGAAGAAGCTTTTGAGTCAAGGGTCACTAAAATTCATGATTTGGAGGATTTCTGACTCAAGGCCTATGAAAGTTCCACTTAGTATAAGGATAAAATAAAGAAGTGGCATGATGCTAAGATACTAAGGCAGGAATTTCATGTAGGCGATAATGTACTTCTTTATAGCTCTCGTTTGAAGCTTTTTATGGGAGAGCTTCATTCTAAGTGGTCGAGCCCCTTTGTGATTTCAAGTGTTTATGCTAGTGGTGCTATAAAATTAGACGATCATGATAAAAAAAGTTTGTAGTAAACGGGAAAAGGGTGAAACACTACAATGTAGGAGGCCCCAGGGCGGCCGAGGTAGAGTTGCTGAGTTTCAAAGATCCTCAATATTGATAAAGGATCATCGTGCCACCACATTAAATTAGGCGCTTAATGGGAGACAACCCATTGTTTACACACTTATTGTATTTTTGATGTTTTATAGATGTATTGACACAAGCTGGAAGTCCAAAAAATAGGGGAAAAACAGAGTTAGAAAGTTGGAAGCATTGCAGAAAACAAGAGCAAAACAGGGGAAAATCGATCTTAGTTACCGCGATATTGGTAAATCCTATCACAATCTCGAATTCCTAGAGAAATTTTTATTGCTACTGCAGAGAGCCTTTTCTCACCCTTCTACTTCTTTTTTATGTTGCAGGGAGGGCATTTTAGCTCTTTTACGTGGGGGTGGGGTACATTTATGTTCATGCATCTTAATTTATAAGTCCCTCCCCAAGCATAGAGATTATTGTGTTTCTTTTGATTGATTTTAGACAGGACTTTCAGGATGATGGATTGAGTGACGACATTCTTAAGGGAAAATTATCGCGATTGGATTTTTGTGTCATAGATGCAGGGGGAGTATAAGTACCCATACCATTGGAGTCTTGGGATCGCCCTTATACCTATGGTAAAGTCTGAGTAGCCATATGATTTGCCCTCATGAGAGCCAAAATATGAGATGATGACTTGGTTTGGTGACATCAATAACAAATTTTGTGTGGTGTAAATGTGAAGCAAATACCCCCTTCGTCCAAATTTTTTGAAAACCAAGGGCATGGACGTGAACAATTTTGTAACAATACTTTACCTCTTTTTGTGACTCCGAAGTCTTTAATTTGTAGTATAGTAAATACTTTCTTTTGTCTTTTGTAGGAAATGCAATTGAGCCTCATTGAAAAGTTTGCATGCTATGTGCGATGTGCTTAATTGTGTATCTCTCATGAATACTTATATCATCTAAACTTTTCTCGTTAGTCTCTCAAGGATAATTGTGATTGAGCTTGGTTGGTGAAATGATCTTAGGCCTTCTTTGTGAACATAGGAACTTACTTTAGCCTAAATATCCTACCTGTACATGGAATAGTATCCTTAGTTACCCATTTTGAGCCTTCAAGCCTTTCTTTGGCGACTACATTACAAGCCTTGAACCATTTAATGTTTATCCCTCTTTTGAACTCTACCCCCCTTGAACTTGAAAAATAAAACTTATGGCTAAATGCCTAAGTTGGGGGTGGTAAGTTTTAAAAGAAGTGACCTTGTGCCATGATATTGTAAGAAGATGCCTAGAAATCTAAGCAAAGAGAGAATGTGAAAAAGTGAAAAAAAGAAATCATCAAAAGAAGGAATAACATGGATTCCAAAGGAAATAGTCGAAAAAAACATGCTTTCAAGGAGATGGGTAAATCATGGTAGTGAAAGTAGGCATGTGTGAATTGGAGCTTGGAATTTTGGGATTACGCTTGCTTTATTTTCAAGTGAGGAAATGAACGTCAACTTAGGTACTTCTCTTTTTTCATATGTCCATGAGTATCTAAATATTCAACTTGAGATTATGTTTGAATAGGGTGCAAATGTGTGTGGGTTTTGATAGTTAGCTTAAATTCTAAGTTGATTATGGTGAGTTTCACAAATACTTGATTGCTAAATTGGGATTTATGGGTGAAAGCCCCAATTTCCCCAAATTGCATATCATCCTTGAAAGAGGGATGTGGGTGAATAGCATTAGTGAACATTAATTAGATATTAGCTTATTTCGTTACATTGTCTTAGAGATAAGGGTGGATCGTGAATTTTCCATATCGTGGTCATTTTCCTAGAAATAGGGATGTCCAATTGAGGCCTTGGGTGGATTTGTTTGCCACACCCATGACGTATCCGAAAGGATCCATGGGTGATATTTTTGGTGTTTGGTTGAAAAACTAGCATCAAAACCCCTAACCTAGCCTACCCATATAGTCATCAACTAGAATTTGCATTTGATTATCATGAACCCATGTACTATTTGCCCCTATGAGGACATAATCTTAAGACTCTTATCCGATTGAAAGTTTATCTACAATTGTTTCTCTAATTTGGTAGCTCAAGTAGTTTTGTTTAAATATTCTTCCAAACCATACCCTCCCAATTTTAAATTCATGTTTTACTTTATGTCCATATTGTGGGTAATCACTTAGTAGCTCTCAACACCTATAGGATTTGAATACTAATTCCACCCCTGAAGGACTTGACTCCAACTTAAGTAGGGTTATTATATTTGACAACGATCGTTTTTCCCATAAATCATAGAGTAAGTTGAGCGTGATAACCTACCATGAAGGTCCCCCCTCTATTCCCTCAAAGACTCCAACAAAATAAAGATAATGTCAATTCAAGACATTCCTTGCTAAGCTTATCAATCTTTCAATTAATATCCCATTGCTAGAGGCCATTCAAGAGATTTTAGGATACGCTAAGCTAATGAAGAAGTTGATGACAAAGAAACATCTTGCTGATTGTGAAACCTTAGAGGTTACCCATGGGTATAGCGCTATTACGACTAGTGCTATAGCGGAAAAGAAGGAGGTTCCCGGGGCCTTTACAATCCCTTACACCATAGGGACACACAAATTTGAGAAAGCCTTGTGTGACCTTAGTGCAAGCATAAATCTCATGCCATATGCAATATATCGAATACTTGGTTTGGTCACTCCTACTCCAACAACGATGAGACTTTTAATGGCGAACTGATCTATAAAAAAATCGATTGGAGTTTTGTTTGATGTTTTGGTGAAGGTAGATAGATTCATTCTTCTGATGGACTTCGTTGTGCTTGATTGTGAGATCGAAAAAGAGATACATATTATCCTTGGGAGACCTTTTCTTGCAACCGAAAGAGATATTATTGATATGGAGCAAGGAGAAATTAAATTTTGGGTACAAAGTGATGAAGTGTCCTTTCAAGTATGTAAGACCTAAAAATAACCCTTGGAACTACAAGTGGTGTTCGTCATTGATGTAGTAGACATAGAGGTAGATGATGGGTCCCTCAAGGATCCATCTTGAAAGTTGAAGAACTTCGTATTGCGATGATAAATTAGGCTCCAGGTGGGAGGCAACCCACCTATGCCACGAAAGTGGCCTTCATCATTTATTTTTGATTAAGTAGAGTAGGTTTTATTTTTGATTTGTGATTAATCCATGAAATTATGGTACTATAAGGTGTTTTGAATGAGGTTAAATAGGGAGAAGTATGGAAAATTTGAGTAATGAACTGAACAAGGGAAAATAGAGGACCAGAAAATAGCCTTAATTACTGTGATCACGGTACCTATGCTATTGCGATCGCGGTAGCCGCATGACCATGATCGTGGAACTTGGATTACGATCATTGAACTTAGATCGTGATTGTGGTCAAGACTGGTTAAATGACCAGTCGACTGCCATTCACCATCTATACTCTCTTTTCAATTTTCTCTCAAATTACAACTGGTTTTAATTGTGTTTTGGTTATCCAAATTGTACATCAACATCTTTCTATACCCTCCAATATAGTATGTACTTCAAATTTCTTCTGTATATATGTATTTGTAGGCCTTAGAACCCATGTCTTAGGGATGGCCTAAAATTATGCTTTGAATGCTAAATTTGTGTGCTAATTGTGCTTATTTGGTGTGGTTAGCTGTTGTTAATGGTGTGGACATACTTGGTGAAGTCTTGAGTACCCAAAGTTGTTCAAAAATGATAGAAATAGAATGTGCAAACCAAGTGTTCAATTAAATGCCCGAAAAAAGTTCTTAATAGTTTTCTTACATTTTAAGGGTATGATCGAACATCTAGAGGCTAAGTTTTGTATGCATAGAGTATAATCTTTGATGTGGAACACAAATTGGCATTGAAATTGGAAGTTTTAAATTTTAAAAATTTTGGTCCGATAGAGCCGTAGTTATCACGATCGCAATCACAAGATCGTGATCGCAATCACAATTGTGATTGTGTTAGTGCAACCGCGGCTCAGTGGCCCATAATCGCAGCATTTGAGGTAGTTTTCCAGCCTAGACCAAAATCTATCAAGTCCATTTCTTGCACAGAAATTTTAGAGGCACCATCTCATTAGCTTAAATGAATAACATAGCATAGTTTTTGCTTGAAAATATTGATGATTAATATTATTGTGTTGTTCTCAAGGCTACACAATGGGAGATTATGATCAAACTCGATTCTCGGCACCCGAGTGCCAAAACTTGTACTATGCTAACTTACCCAAGACAAAGCTACTTTCAGAGAAGGGTATATGCTTGGTTAAGGTGCTGAGAAGCTCCCGACACTTCGTGAAAGGCTTGTAGCCACACGGTGTAGGTGTTTCAACCTAGATCCATGTCGGGCAAATGAATATTGGGTGAGGGAATTCTATGCTAACCTCAATGTAGTATCCCTCTCCGAATTAGTTATGAGGATCTGGGGGAAGAATGTTCACTTTAGGCCAAATAAGTTAATGATATATATGAACTGCTGGATGAAGATATGGGGTAGTTTGAGGCAAAGAGATGTGAACCGAAGAGTTGGATGGATGAAAAATTATATCCTGATAAGGAGGTTCCTTGGGCTACCACAAAGATGGGGATATCTTTGAATGACTTCATAGTTGAGGCAAGGATATAGTTAGCCATTATTTGCAGTTGGGTGTCCCCATGAACACACATGACCTTCATTCCAGATGTGAGATCCTGGATGGTTACTTGTATATTAGAAAATATTTATTTGAATATTGAACAACTGGTGATTTCAGACATGAAGCATTTCAAAGATTGAGGTGGTTCTCTCCTCTTATTTCCTTCTTTGATTATAGAGCTTCTTAGGAGAGCCAGGGTTGAGGAGTACCTCGGAGATACTTGGGTGCACCCAAAATTACCCATTTACCCTCTTAAGCTTTGGGGTGAGGGTGCATCTGGTAAGAGCAAGAAAAGGAAGATCGACTTAGGCAAGTCGATAGATGAGGACACTGAGTCTTGAATGCCATCTATAGTAAGTCCTTTTGAGGAGACCTCGGTAGACAGACGAGGGCGATTAAGGAGCTTATGTACGAGTTGCCTTAGGGGCTGGGAGAGCTTCCACCATCTATCATTTCTATGTTACTCAGTCTGATTATGAAAGGTATATAGAGGACCAGAAGAAGCAAGGAGCCACTATTACTAGGCTTGAGAGGGCCTACTCATCTATAGAACTTCACCCAGGAGCTTAGGGACTTCATGAGAAGATGAAGAAGAAGGAGAAAATTTCACGAAGATGTGGAAGGGGGTGAAGGGCCTTTAGAGGGTCTAGAAACCCATAGACAGACTTCCTTCTCCTAGAGTTGATAGTGATAATGAGGCCCCATCTGAGTGGTCAGGCTCAGATGATGCTAGAGGTGATGTTGAAACCAATGGGGACAACAGTTCTTGATGCGGTTATAGGGAGCATCCTTTACTCTTTTCTTATTTTTACTTGATTGTGCAGTGAGGTCACAACAAACTTGTAGTTTGGGGTTTCCATTTTTGTATTCATTTATTTGGTCTGTATTATTCAGATATTTGTGGATGTTTTTGTGCTAATTTGGATGATTTTATTTTTTATGGGTTGTAATAATTGAGCACCCCGATGGTGCCATATTTCATGGATTAGTTGCTTGTTTGATTCTTAGATTTTTATTTTATCTTTATGTTTATGATGATATCAGACGAGCCTTTCCCTATGATATATTGAGTGATGATATTCTTAAGGAAAAATCATCGTGATTGGGTTTCATGCCATAGATGCAGGGGAAGTCTAAGTACCCGTAGCATTGGAGTTTTAGGATCTCCCTTATACCTATGGTGAAGTCTAAGTAGCCATATGATTTTCCTCATAAGATCTGACATGTGAGACAATGGCTTTGTTTGGTGCTATTAATAACAAATTTTGTGTGGTGCAAATGTGAAGCAAACACCCCCCTCCATGCAAAATTTTTGAAAACCAAGGGCATGGATGTGAATAATTTTGTAACAATACTTTATCTCTTTTTGTGACTCCAAAATATTTATATTGTTGTATATGGTGAATACTTTCTTTTATCTTTAGTAGGAAATGCAATTGAGCCTCCTTGAAAAGTTTGCATGCCATGTGTTGTGGGCATAATTGTGTATCTCCCATGCATTCTTGTATCATCTAAAACTTTTCCCGTTAGTCTCTCAAGGGTAATTGTGATTATTCTTGGTTGGTTAAATGATCTTAAGCCTTCTTTGTGAACATAGGAACCCACTTTAGCCGAAATAGCCTACCTGTACATAGAATAGTATCCTTAGTTACCCATTTTGAGCCTTCAAGCCTTTCTTTGGAAACCACATTACAAGAGTTGAACCATTTAAAGTTTATCCCTCTTTTGTACCCCACCCTCCTTGAACTTGGAAAATGAAACTTGAGGCCAAATGCCTAAGTTGGGTGTGGTAGGTTTTGAAAGAAGTGACCTTGGGCCATGATATTGTAAGTGGATGTGTAAAAAGCTAAGCAAAGAGAGAAAGTGAAAAAGAAAGAAATCATCAAAAGAAAGAATATCATGGATTGCAATAGAAATAATTGAAAAGAAAATGCTTTCAAAGAGTGTAGTGAAAGTAGGCATGTGTGAATTTTGGAAACAAATGAAGTGGTCCATGGTCAAAAGTTGGGTTGAATAGTGTGATGTAGATGTTCAAGGAGGGTGTTGTCACTTTGTTCCTAAATGATATCATACCCTTTCTCAAACCTACATTAAAAGCTTGAAAAAGTCCTTCGATATCTCCAACTAAGTGTATTCATAGTAGTGGCGATTGAAAATAAGGATATGCATATTGTGTGGTACTTGTTAGGATTGAGAGAGTCTTTATGATAGTGAGTATTTGTACTTAAATCCCTTGTTGCATAATAAATAATTTGGTGTGTGGGATTTTCTTTTTGTGAGGAGGCATGTAAACTAACTGAGGTGGGTGAAATTATCATCTTTTGAAAATGAGACAAAGGAGTATAGTGGAGTTGCTATTGATAGAGAGTCACTTTTAGAGAGTTGGTGATTGTTGCATTGTTGTTCTTTAAGGTCTTTTGCATTTTTGAGATTATGCTTCATGTTGAGGGGAGTTGTGTGAATAGCTTTGCCCATGCTTGAGAGCTACTTGTTGCTATTAATTAAGCTCGAAGTCATTGTGATCATTTGGTCATTTAAATGGGCTTACAATTACATAGTCTCATTGAGTAAGAAGTAATGTTGCTTGAGGTCAGACAAAGATTTAAGTTGGGGGTCTTGATGAGTGGTGAATTTACCACTCATTGACGCCCAAATTCGTGCACACTGCTATGTTTTAAAGTTGTTAATGAGATGAATTTATCATTTGAATGCACAAATTCTTATGTTTTGCAGGTATATAGGTGATGAGAAGAAAAGAAGTGAAATGAGTTGAAAAGAGCTCAAAAAAGGAAGAGTTAGTGGAAAATCTAAAACAACATGAGCTGGAACTGACCCTCAGTTACCACTACCGCGGTTTGAGGGTCGTGATCATGACAAGTCAGAAATAGTCAAAGTAGAGATCACGATGGGCTCACTGCGATCCCGATCAAGAGCTGACGATCGTGATTGTGCGAAAAATCACCCAGAGGCAGAAATTTAATTTCTCATAGCTGGTTCCAATTCTCTATAGGATGAAAACCCTTTCATTTTTTGGACATTACCAACTAGATTTTGAATTTTTTGCTTTGTAAAACCCTACAAAATTGTGTAAGAATATAGTGGTTAATTTTCCAATTGAGTTTAGTTTTAATTGAAGTTAAATTGAAGAATACTCTTGCTTGAATCTTCAATGGAAGAATTGAATGATCATTTTGGTATATTTCTTTCCTTAAACTTCATGAGTAGCTAAACATCTATCTTGAAATTATGTTAGAATATGGTGTAAATATGTGTGGATTTTGATTATTAGTGTAGATTCTTAGTTAATGATGTTAGGTTTCACTTATACTTGCTTGTTGAGTGGAAATTTCTGGCTGAAAATCCCAATGTGACTCGGGTGTCTTGTGCGGTGATGTTGTCGATTCCAATCGATCTATGCATGCTTTTTATACTGCGAACCTTTTGAAGATGCTCAATCAACCATAGCTGCAGTAGCAAGTAACACCCCTCAACATGTTTGGCCCCATTCTTGCAACAACCAAGGGATCGATAGATGTCTACCACTATTATGGGTACAATTGTGCAAGACCTCTTTTCAATTCAATTGCATAAGGCATTAACTACAACGATCAGGCGAGTATGTACCTCTTCTTCCGCTTCATTTGGGAAGACCACCATTCCTAGGAAGTAGATAATAAATGAACAGATTTGTTTACTTTCCCATGACTTGGGGTCAGAACTTCTGCGTCATACTTTTCTTTCCCTTGCTTGTGTCCAAACCTATCAACCAAGTAGCTATCGGGAATTCTGGACTGCATCATAAATGCTACCATTCTACTGCTGTGAAGACCCAATTTGCTGCTGTCTTCTTCTAGGGTGATGCTCTTTTGGATGATAACCGCAACTTTTTGCCACCTCATTTTTGATGACACACTCTTATTTTCGATATACCCTTCGATTTAATCAAGGACTGGGGTTATTTCTACATCTCCAAATCAAAATACTGATCTTGTCCCGTCCCAAAATGCAGTGGCAACTTCAATGAGCTCTCTACACGGGGTGACTTGCATAAGGAATGGAAAGCTCTTCAATGCCTTCTTTGCCATGCTTTGTCCATAATACCTTTAGTCCAACCACCAATACTCCATGTGCGGTGGCATGCACAAAACCATGCTAAACCTCGAATAAGAAGTTGGGATTGCTATTGCATATGCAAAACAAAGTGTTAACCTACCCTTCCCCCAAAGTGCAATTGACATCATTCGGGCATAACTATCTCTCAAAATACACATAGGTAATGAGACATTCTTTTTGGGATAATGGGATCCCTTAGAACTTAAGGCCAGACTTTCTAACATAACATCCTAGGCTTTGGTATATTTATTCCTTAGTAATAGGATAAACGATTAGGCTCTAGGAATAAGAGTGGTTGACGCACTACTGATCGACCGATCCACAAGGCATTTTTCGAATAGTGTTTTAGGAAATAACGTCTGTATACCCACACAATTAAAAAAAGGAGGTTCCAAGTGGAGGAAAGAATAAACGGAATGCCAGTTATATAAAGCAATAACACATAGCAAAAATATACTAACATGCTTAGAAATATAAAAGTAAATAGACATTAAAACACATAGCTAATAAAAGGGGAAAGAGGAGAGGGAATAGGCATGAAGAAATAAAAACACATAAAAAGGGGAAGGAGATGTGACTAACATGTAAAAATAAATAACGATTAAAATAACCAACAAAAAGGGAAAGGGACGAGGGAAAGGGTTAACATGTAGCAAAATAATTCATGATACTAAAAACAAATAATGATACACAGATATCATAAATACAAATTCAGACAAAGAAAATTTCATGTAAAACACAAATCCATAATGATTAGAACCTAGGTATCCCCAACAGAGTCGCCATTATGTCGCGCCTTATTTTTTTCGTGAAAAATGGAATTCAATGTGACAACTCTTTTTTGGGATTGAATTAAAGAATGAATAGTTACCACCTAACGAATTAAGGTACTTTAGAGCACTATTCTAGGCTAACTACAAACCTATTTTTGTTATTTAATCTTAGTTCACCAGAAATTTGGGTAAGGGTTCAAATCACCTCGAAAGGAAGGTGTTAGGCACCTTTCAAGGTCCACAAAGGTGGTTCCTAGCCAAATTCGTACTTTATGCGGGAATTCTATATGATAAAATAAAGGCCACTTATTTATTAACTTAATATTAATAAGTGGTGAAATAATAAACAAGACATGTTATTTAATTATTTCTAATTACTAAGTGACGATAAAAATAAGACATGAAATAATGTAAGAAAGATAAGCGAGAAAAGAGAAATAACATACTTTATAACAAAATATTTTTATCAAATTAAAGAGCATAAATTATCCCAAATAAATAAACATATAAAGTAAATAAAAGAAAAAATTCGAAAGGTCGGGCCAAGGAATTGTTTTGATTTTATTTGGATCAGTACCCAACTTATTAATCATTATCTAGCCCATTAGCCAGCAGTCGAATTATAGACGGGTGATAGTGTCGTATAATCAATATATGTTTGGGTAATCATCATTTCCGAATGTCTACCCACCCCCTTCTAGATTGGTTGTCAAACCTAAAAGTGTTCTAAATGAAAGGATAAAACTAACGCCTCTAAAATGCCTATCGTCTCAAACTATTGTCCAAAAAGCATTGAACTTTTCTATTTTTTGGATTTGAGATCTAGACAAATAAAGCTAGATTTTCTAGTGGACTCAAAGTGCGAAAAATACATAGAACGCCAAGTAGCACGTAATAATCTCAAATAAGCCTCTTGGTTAATTGAAAGTTGGTTAAGGTGATAAGCATGCTAATACAAACAATTACTTATTCATTAAACCTATAGACATGATATTTAAATGTTGAACAATTATTTTATATGGCGAAAAAAAATTAACATTTACTTCAAAAGAAGGTGCTGTAAATTTATTAAAAGGCATGCCAAAGTTAAGTAAACATGTAAGGAAATGATAACTGTTTATTATGCAAAGGATAGTTTCATATTTAGAGTATTGGAAAAAATAATCTTATATGCTAAACAATGATTTAATATGCTAAACATTACCCTTTTTAAAGGCTGAAAATTTAGTGAAAGTGCTGAAATTATTTCTTAAATGCAGAAAATATGCTGGAACGTGCTGAAAAGTAAATTTATATTGCTAAAAATTTATAAAAGGATGCTGAACGCTTGTTTTAATACTCTAAAAATTTATTTCAATATGTCGGACACTAATTTTAATGTACTGAAAAAACATTTTTAGTGCTGGACAACAGTTTCATATTCTAAAAATTAGTCTTAATATGCTGAAAATAATTAATTTCATGTATTGGAAGTTAATTTTACTTGCTGGAAATTAATTTCATATGTTGGAAATCAATTTTGATGTTGCTCGAAATTAATTTCGTATGCGGAAACTAATAAAACATGCAAGACACAGATGCAAAAGTAGAGAATTAATTTCCATGCTATAGGTTAAGTTAAGACCTTGATCTTAACTAATGTTTAATTAAAACCTTAAAGGCAGGATTTCTAGGCAATAGAAATAAATTCATTGTTGATCCTATGATAAGGTTTGTCTAGGTTAAGTTAAGATGCTTGATCTTAACTAATGTTTAATTAAAATCTTGAAGGCAGGATTTCTAGGCAATAGAAATAAATTTATTGTTGATCCTATGATAAGGTTTGTCTAAGTGATGCACGTAGCACATAAACACATAAAATCCACCCCCAAGCAGTCTCAAATTTATTATTACATCATCGGAGGTTTACAAAGGTTATTACAGCACTGGGAATTAAAATAAATGAATAAAGAAAAAGGATAAAGATAAACAGCCCCTCCCCAATTTCCGGACGACTCTTCAAATCCCAAATTATCTATTTGCACCTGTTAGACATAATGAAATAACAAAACAAGCACAAAAAGGAGACAGACGTAGCAAAGATATAGCAAATCATCACACCAAATAGTTTCTATAGACATGCAATAACAAGAAAAATCAAACAGTACCAAAATTCAAGCACGAATTGCCATAGAAAGATCAAGTCTGATGCTCCAAAAGTAAATGCGACTCAGAAAAAGTAATAAAATAAAACTTTTGTTTTTCTTAAAGCTTTTGAACAAGGGAGTGTAGAGATAGGGGTGTCCTCAAAAGAGTAGAAGGAAAGAAATAATTTTATTCCTTAAATAGATAGCGAAATTATAAACAAAACTGATTTTTACCTATACAAAAGATCTGCCCAAAATTAAGGAAGGGAAAAATATTCGAGACAGCTAATTAGGAGAATTAAAATAGGAAGAATATTCATTGATGAGAAGACGATTGAATCTATGATTGAGCAATTAAGGAAACAAAAATAATTATTAAGCAGATTGTCAAAAATTTACCATAGAAAGAAATTAAATAATACACTAACAACATAATTTCTAATTTATTTCAATTTAAACAAATAAATTAATTCGCAATTAAGGTTGTAAAAGTCAAGTCATAGAAAAATCAAAACCATCCAAACATATAAGTTATGCCATAATTAAAGGGTGTACAAATCAATCATAAAATCAAATCAATAAAACATATAAATTATGCCATAATTAAAGGGTGTGAAAATCAGTCTAAAGAAATCAAACCAATCAAACATATAAATCATACCAAAATTAAGTAGTGTAAAAAATCAGTTCTACAATCAAACCAATCTGAGTTATAAATCCTGCCATAATTGGAATTGAAACAAAAAGAATCAATCATTGGGGAGAAGAAATCGATGTCAAAAATCAAGCCTAATGACGTTATCAGTCAAGCAAATAGGATAGCAAGTCTTTAAGAAGAAAACGGTTGCAAACCTAAAGGAGTTTCGGATTAAAAGTCCATAAAAATCAATCGTTTTCCTATATGATAACATAGATGATTACACAAATACAGAATCACAAAGAATTATGATAGTATTTTCAATAAAGTCTTTACCAATTTTTATACATAGAATTTTTTAAAACTAAGAAAAGAAAGGTTAGAAGAAACTCGATAAAAAATTAAATAGGGAACCAACTTAAGACGGATTCACATGTGTGAATCCAGCATGCATTAACAATTTTCCAGGACCTTTGCCAAAAATGGCGGTGGTGGCAGCGGATTCCACCAGTGGCGGCGATGAGGCTACTTCGTGGCAAAAAATGGAGGAGATCGCCGATGACCTGGTGGATGACTGATTTGCTATTTTACTCAGCTAGTGTTAGTGGAGAGATTTTTGGTGGCCTTTTTTCACTGGGCTTCAGCTGGTCATGGAGCGATGTCGCCGTACAGTTGCTGTTGGTGGCACCGGGGAGAGGATATGATGATGATGATGATGATGATGAGGGAAAGGAGGGAAAGGAGGGAAAATAGAGCACGGAGGGAGAGGGGAAGGGAGCGGGGTCAGCTTTCGGTTTCTCCAACTGTGGTGGCTAGCCGCCGGTGGTAGCCATGGCCACTGATAGAGAAAGAAAGAGAGAGATAGTTTAGGGAGGTGTGGCTGTTTTGGTGGAGGAATGCGGATTAGGGTTTGAGTTGTAGTTTAAAAGGAAAGAATAGCCTGAGTGGATCTCAGCCGTTAGATCAATTTTGATCAACGGCTGATATTAAGGCATTTAAAAAAAACCATAAATTAGGATTTAAATAGGGATCAAAATTGATATTCAATTTTGGCTTAAATTGATACCACTTGGTATAAAAATTAAACACAAAAAGGGAGAATTTGATGAAAGTGAATGCTAGTTAAATAATAATAATAATAATAATAATAATAATAACAACAACAACAACAACAATAATAAATGTTTGTAACTTAATAATTTATTTTTTTTCAAATTATGAATATGGTACGTAGAAATTGATCAAATACTATAATAGTGCATAAAAGTATCAATATTCAAAATTGATAAAATAGCTGCCTGAAAGGGGTATCGGGAGGTCAAAATTGGGTGTCAACAGCTGTTGCCGTCGGTCAACGCATCACCTCTAGCATCATCTGAGCCTGACCACTCAGTTGGGGCCTTATCATCACTATCAAATCTAGGAGAAGGAAGTCTTTCTCTGGGTTTCAGGCTTTCAAAGGCCCACATCTTCGTGAAGAATTTATCCTTTTTCTTCTCCCTCTTCTTCATCTTTTCATGTGAGTCCCTGAGCTCCCTATGTGAAAGTTCTAGAGATGGGTAGGCCTTATCAAGCCTAGAGATAGTGCCTCCTTGCTTCTTTTGATCCTTTAGGTATATGTCATAGTCAAACCGAGCAACATAGGAATGACGGGTTGTGGAAGTCCCTCCCGGCCCTTGAGGGAGCTTGGACACTAGCTCCTTGATCACTCTTATATCGACTGAGATCTTATCAAATGGACCTTATGTGGATGGCCTGTATGAATCTACATCATCATCTACTGAACTCCCCAAGTCAACCCTTCCTTTTCTTGCTTTTTCCAAGGGCTCCTTTTCCTCGAATCTTCAATGGGTAAATAGGAGTCTAGGGAGAGATCCAACTATATTTCTGGAGACTCATCAACCCTGGCTCACCTACACAGCTTCGTGATCAATGATGGGAACAAGAGTATGAGCCCTCTTTTGTTTCTATAATGCCGAATCTTCATAAGCATAAACTGGCCAACATTCAGAGGAATGTTTTCCAAGAGGCAAGAAACAATCTAAACATGCATAGTTAGGACATTTGTTAGGTTGGTGGAGGGGTAGACCCGATTGTAAATAATGGTCAACCAGATCCTTTCTTTGATAGTGAAGTCACTCATTAGTATTCCAGTCTTAGTGGTAGACCATGGGACCTCCCTCCTCAAGCATAATTGCTCAACCAGTCAGCTTTTAGGAGCACAATCTTTGGCCTTGTGGTCCCTTATGTCAACATTTTCCAACCTATAAACTCGATTAATCTGCTCGGCCCCGGAATAAACCTCTTTTCCATTGATTTTGTTCACTGGGTTAGGGTTATAGAGATTTACTTTGCTGATATTTGCATAGAACTCCCTTACCCAATGCTCATTTACCTGGCATAGTTTCAGGTCAAAGCAAATCCATCCTGTGGTCTCCATCCTCTTATAGAAGGTCGAGAGTTTCTCGAGTACCTTCTCTAGTGAGATCCCCCTCTCGAGCTGCAACTTCTTTGTCATGAGGTTCTCCTAGTATTCCATCTCACATTCTGGGGCCATGAAGTAATGAGTATTGTAGGCTGCCATTTTAGTACCTAGGATTCACACACAAAGCATTAGTTATCAACAAATACATGTGAAAATTATGCTATGTTATTCAATTAAGCTAATGGGATGGTGCCTCGAAAATTTTTGGGTAGGAAATGGACTTGACAGATTTTGGTCTAGGTTGGAAAATGGCCTCATATACCGCGATCGTGGGCCATTGAGCCAAGATCGTAGTTCTGTGATCGCGATCGCTATCCTGTGATTGCGATCGCGAGAACTGAGGCTCTATCGGACCAAAATTTTCAAAATGTAAAACTTTAATTTCAATGTCAATTTGTGATCTAGATCAACGATTTTACACTATGCACATGAAACTTAGCCCCTAGATGTTCGATCATGCTCATAAAATATAGGAAAACTATTAATAACTTTGTTCGGGCATTTAATCAAACTCTTAGTGTGCATATTCTATTTCTATCATTTTTGAACAACTTTGGATACTCAAGACTTCCCTAAGTTTGTGCACACCACTAACAACAACTAACCACAACAAGCAAGCACAATTAGCACACAAATTTAGCATTCAAAGAACAATTTTAGGCTAGCCCTAAGACATGGGTTCTAAGGCCTATAAATATGCATAGGAATTTGAAGCACATACCGAATTGGAGGATACAGGAAGATGTTGTGCACAATTTGGATGCCCAAAACACAATCAAAACTAGTTGAAATTTAAGAGAATTGAAAAGGGGGTGTGGGAGTGAAATGGCATCTGAGTGGTTATTTAACCAGTCTTGCTATCTCAGTCAAATGGATACTACGATTATGATAGCATGGGTGCTCGATCGCAATAACTGAGGCCATTTTTTGGTCCTCTATTTTCCCTAGTTCAATCCATTACTCATATTTTCCAAACTTTTCCTTATTCAAACTTATTCAAAACACCTTATAGCACCACAATTTCATGGATTAATCACAAATAAAAATAAAACCTACTTAACTTAATAAAAAACAAAGGATACAGGCCACTTTCGTGACATTGGTGGGTTGCCTTCTACCTAGCGCCTAATTTATCATTGCGGCATGACATTCTTCAACTTTCAAGGTGGATCCTTGAGGGACCCATCATCCACATCCTTGTCTACCACATCAATGATGGACACTACTTGTAGTTCTATGGGTTGTTTCTTGGTCGTACGTACTTGAAAGGATACTTTATAACTTTGGACCCAAAATTTCATTTCTCCTTGCTCCATATCAACAATAGCTCTTCCGGTTGCAAGGAAAGGTCTCCCAAGAAAAATAGGTTTCTCTTGGTCGATTTCACAATCAAGCACAATGAAGTCCCCTGAAAGAATGAAGTGATCCACCTTCACTAAAACATCAAACAAAACTCTAATCGGTCTCTTGATGGACCAATCCGCCATCAATAGCCTCATCATTGTTGGAGTAGAAGTTCCCACACCAAGTCTTCGATATATTACATATGGCATGAGATTGATGCTTGCACCAAGGTCACACAAGGATTTCCCAAATTTGTGTGTCCCTATGGTGAAAGGGATTGTAAAGACCTCAGGATCCTTCTTCTTTTTTTCGCTATAGCACTAGTCATGATAGCACTACACCCATGGGTAACTTTAATGGTTTCACTGTCAACAAGATGTTTCTTTTTCATCAACTTTTTCATTAGCTTAACGTATCCTGAAATCTCTTGAATGGCCTCAAACAACGGGATATTAATTGAAAGATTGCTAGGCTTAGCAAGGAACGTCTTGAATTTGATCTTATTCTCTTTCTTTTTGAGTCTTTGAGGGAATGAGGGGGGAACCTTCATGGCAGAAAATAGATCACTTTGCGGTTCATCATTCTCAACTACCATAGGATCTCCCTCCTCATCAACCATTTCTTCAACTATCATTGGTTTTGTTTCATTATCTCCTTGTGACTTTGGAGCCTCTTCATTTGAATCAACCACAAGCTTCTTCTTCATATTTTTTTGTTCAACATTGTTCTTTTTTTCAATGTCACCTATATGATCATCGAGGGTTTTTTCCACTCCTAGTGATGATTGCCAATACTTGAGCATCATTTTTCGAATTCACAATGGTATCACTAGGAAGGCCCCCTTTTTGTCAAGCATTAAGTTGAGTGGAGACTTGGCCAATTTGTATCTCCAATTGTTTGATTGAGGCAGAGTGTGATACAACCGTTTGGTTGGTTTGCGAAAGTCACCTTTTAATTCTCAGACCATTTTGTCCTTTTCCTTCACTCTCATCAAGATTTTTGCTAACACATCTTTTGTCTTGAATTTTTTGGGATAAATAAAATTGGACTCTTTGCTCTTTACTCGGTCATTGGGGGGGGGGGGGGGGGGGGGAACATATCTATCATACTCTCTTTCCTTTTCCCTTCAATCATGATCTCTATCCCTATCACGCTATTCCCATTCTCTTTCACGATCGTTCCAACCTTGGTTCTCACCTTGCCTTTGGTAGACCGGGCAGGACCCCCCCCGGATAGTTAGCCAAGTTTCTAATTTATTCATCAATCCTCTTGGCCTCTTCTTCATCACATCTCTTGGATGACACGACATTTACCATCTTTGTGGGTACACCCATCACATGCTTCGTAAGGAGTTCTAATTGTGTCATTATTTTTCCATGTTTTCCTTATTCTCTTTATATTTCTTTCTTTGCTCTTTATCAACATAGGGGGTGGTAGGGGACCCATTATCTACCTCAGTGTTTTGGGTATGCCACCCCTTATTTTGCTTTGTGACCTCCTCAAACAACTTTAAAGCCATGCTATATGACAACTTCACAAGTGGCCCACCAATCGCATTATCCACCATGGTTTTGTTTAGTTGATCCAAATCCCGATAGAAGATTTAGAGAAGTATCTTCTCCAACACCTTATGGTTGGAGCATTGCATGAGATTTTTATTAAATCTCTCCCTTACCTAATATAGAGGCTCTCCATTCAATTGACGAAAGTTTGTGATTTTATCATGCAATTGTAATATTTTTTATGGTGGAAAGTATCGATCTAAGAAAGAATTGATAAGTTTATCCCATGATGTGATAGACCCAGTGGGAAGAGATCATAGCCACAATACCGCCTCACTCGTTAGAGAAAATAGAAAGTGGCACAACCGTATGGATTTTTTTTGAGATGTGAGCAATGTTGAAAGGGGCACACACGGGCCTTTCATTTGAAGCATATGCAACATAACACTTGTGATGTGGAATACTCCGTTCCCTTGATTAGGTGGAGTATGGATAACAATCACACGTCCAATATCATGGAGTTGCTCCTCATTATCAAGGGGCCCATCAAAGGTACCGACATTACTTGTAAGATCACTCATTATGTCATGGATACTATTGAAATCACCTGAAACAAAAACAACAACCAAAATAAATAACAACCGCTACGGGTAACCTAAAGCTACTATCAATACTGCACAAGTAAAAATTAAGTTTCACTCCCCGACAACGGTGCCATTTTGACCATGCTCAACTTACTCTATAATTTATGAGCAAAGCGATCGTTGTCAAATATAATAACCCAACTTGAGTTGGGTAGAATCCTCGAGGAATAGAATTAGTATTCAAATACTATGGATGTTGAAAGTTACTAAAGATATACCCGTAATGTAAGTAAAATGAAAGACATAAATTAAAATGAGGGGTTTATGGTTTGGAAGGTTGTTTAACAAAATCTATTCAAACTACCAATTAAGAGAAACAAATGGAGATAAGATTCCAATAGGAGAATAGACTTGGGATTATGTTTCCCTACGGGAAAATAATGCATGGGTTCATGATAATCAAATGCAAATTTTAGTTAATGACTATATGGGTAGGCTAGATAGGGGTTGTAATGCTAGATTTTCAACCAACCACCAAAAATATTACCCATAGACCCTTTTGGATACCTCATGGGTGTGACAAACAAATCCACCCAAAACCTTAAATAGGCATCTCTATTTCTAGGAAGATGCTTAAGCCATAGCAAAATTCACAATCCATCCCTATTTCTAAGACAATGTAAAGGAATAAGCTAATGTCTAATTATTGTTCACAAATACCTTGTCACTCATATCATATCCCTCTTTCAAGGATGATATAGGATTCAAAAGCATACCCACATCCCTCTTTGAAGGATGGTGTGAGATTTTGGGAATTTGGGGTTTTCACTCACAAATTCCTACTCAACAAGCAAGTATTAGTGAAATCCAACATCATTAACCAAAAATTTACACTAATAATCAGAACTTACACATATTTGCACCCTATTCCAACATAATTCCAAGATAGATTTTAATCTACTCATTAAGTTTAAGGAAAGAAATATACCAAAATGATCATTCAATGCTTCCATTGAAGATTCAAGCAACAGTATTCTTCATTACTACTAAACTCAATTGGAAATTTAACCACAATGTTCTTACCCAATTTAGTAGGGTTTTACAAAGAAAAAACTTAAAAATCTAGTTGGTGATATTCAAAAAGTGAAAGGGTTTTCATCCTATAGAGAATTGGAACGAACTATGAGAAATTACATTTTTGCCTGTGGGCTATTTTCCACGTCATCGCGGTCGTCAACACTTAATCATGATTGTAGCTTCGCGATTGCAGTGACCCCATCATGATTGCCACTTTGACTATTTCTGACTTATCGCGATCTCGTCCCTCAGACAGTGGTAGCGATAAATGAGGGTCAGTTCTTGGACATGTTCTAGATTTTGTACTGACTCTTCCCTTTTTGATTTCTTTTCAACTTATTTCACTTTTTTTTAGTTCCCATCACCTATATACTTGCAAAATATAAAAATTAGTGCATTCAAATGATAAATTCTTCTCATTAATATCTTTAAATCACAGTAGTGTGCATGAATTTGAGCGTCAATGAATGATAAATTTAAATCACTGGTTGATTATCTAGTATATGGAATGCAATCCTTATGCCCAAATACCAACTGGAACATTCTAAATTCTAATTTCATTGCTTTTGTTATCCCAAATGAAGCCAGGTGGTATCCATTCATTTTTATTGAAATACCAATTGTAATCAAGAGATACCAATTAGAATTAACCCATATAAATAATCCTTAAGGACAATAGGAGAGGAAGGAATAAAAATAGTTCCTAGAATACCTCATAGCTTCCAGGAGATTAGATATGGACGTCTATACACCAATCCACAGAACTCTACTTGACATTTGCTCTTGTACTTATAAGAGTAGTAACCTAGGCTCCAGTACCAACTATCACAACTAATCAAACCGTGTGAGAACCTACTCTAATCCACCTAGATATAAGAACCCTTACCATCCATTTTGAAATCATATGAAAGTCACAAAATAATATCATTAATCTCTTCTAGTATTACAAAACTAATTACAAACTCATTTAATAACAAATATAAGAAGATTCTTTACCCGAGGGTCTAGTCTAGACAAGTATAAGATCTACTAAAAAATAATAAAAAATAGACAAGACTCAACTTCCACCCTAAGAATAAGAAGATAAAAGCTATTAAAGATCTCTATTCACATCAAGGAATGAAATTTGAACTGATCCAATAACAAATTTTACCTAAAAGGGGGTGTAGCAAGAGTATCATTAGTACCATCACACGTACACCACCATAACCAATCATATTTACTCACTAATCGATTAGATATGCACAAAGTATAACATAGCTGTATCAATAATAATACACTATCTCATTTAGGAAAATCAATCCTATCCTCTTATCCCTACTTTATTTTTTTTATTATCCACCCAAACACCTTGTCCGTAGGCCTACGCATGAAATCTCTCATCAATCTACCTTATGCATATATTTTCTAATACAACTTTTACTAGTCAGCTAAACCTAGTCTACCTGGAGGCGTAGAAACTACTATAGAGGCATGAACTTACAATACTGGCTTTTTTCTAGCAATCTCTACCATGAATTCCACAACAAATCATTAGGTTTCAGTCATTCTAAGTGTACTGCTTCTTCTCTATTGCTCTAGAGCCATGAGGTAGCCCTAAGGAGTTTTTAGAATGAGGCCTCCTTCTGGTCTAGAACTGTAAAGAATAAAGAGTTTTAAAGCTCAGGTGGATTATTTTTGGTGCCTTACTATAGTGGGTGGCAGGCCGCTACTATGGTGCTGCTATAGCGAGAAAATTCCCTCTATAGCAGGATGACGTCAATCAGTTCTGAAATTTTTCTATACTAAATTTATTTAACTAAGTCTTTTATGAACCTTTTTCAAAGATTTTTAAAGGAGTTCCCGTGCCCCATGCCATTCAGACGCAGTGATTTTAGTGATGACGGAATGAATCATTCATAACTAGATAAGGATAAACTTGGAGGTCCAAGAGAAAACTTTATTTATCACTAAATATGGAACTTATTGCTACAACACAATGCTTTTTGGCCTAAAAGAACCTGAGCGGCCTATTAACTGTTAGTTAATAGCATGTTCAATAAACAAATAGGAAAAATAATAGAAGTATATATAGATAACATGCTAGTCAAGTTTACAAATTTGGAGGACCATTTGTAGGAAACTTCCAAGATACTTCGAGAGTGAAACATAAGTATGAATCCCAACAAATCGCCTTCGATATTTGGGTCAGGTAATTTTTTGGGTTTCATTATCCATTACAGAAGGATTGACGCCGACCCAAACAAAATCAAATCAATCAAATTGATCCTTTAGATCCTCTACAATGTAAAATTATGCAATGACTCACTGAAATATTAGTGCATTAAGTCAGTCATATCCTGATTTTCCCAGAAAAGTAATAAATTTTTCTCTCTAAAAAAGAAGAAAAATGACGTAAAAATAGACTCTAAAATGCCAACAAGCATCGAAAGATTTAAAGAAATATTTAGTGATTCTGCCACTACTGGAGAAACCCAAAGAAGTCGAAGCCTCTACTCTTGTATCTCAGTGTTAGAAGTAGTAAACAACATTATCTGGAAGAAAAAAGGTATGAAATTAGACCTAAATCTGGGAGCATAAACCCTCGAAGCAAGGTGTGACTCTATCCTAGTGGAGAACCAGATCATGTACTCAAATTCAAAGATGAGCAAATGAAAAGATACTCGAACAAGGTGCTCATTACCATAAGTTACTTCAAGGAATGGACGGTCACCCATATACGTGCACAAAATATAGAAGCAGATGCTTTGGTACACTTTAGGAATTCATCGGACGTAAGATTAAATAACTTCAAAAAAAGTAGCTCAATTACTCAACTCAGCACTTAACATTTCCCATAATTAGATAAACTACACATGTTTAACATGGTACTAGAGACCTTAGTTTGTTGACTACTTAAATGAGGAAAATTATCGGATAGCAGAAAAAAATCCTGGGCACTCTACACAAATATTGTGGGATATTACTTGGTCAGTGGACAACTATACTGAAGATCTTTCACTGGTCCCCTAATCAGATGTTTAGGTCTATTCGAGTCTAATTATGTGATGAAAGAAGTTCATAAAAGCGTATGTGGTATCACTCTGGGGTCGAACTTCTCGCCTAACAACTAAAAGAGGCATTTACTACTAGTCAATAATAAATTAAGATACTAAAGCATTTGTTCAAAAATGTGACAAATGCCAACATCATGCTTCATGCTCCACCGTCTGATAAAATCACAACACTCCATGATCTTACCATGGCCATTCATGAAGTAGGGAGTGAATATTTTCTAGACTGCTCCCAACATCAACCAACCCAGTAAAATTTATTTTACTATTAATTTACTACTTTTCAAAATGATTCGAAAAGGTTGATTAAAAAATATAAGAGAGAAAAAGGTCATAGAATTCCTCCAGATTCATTTAATATGCCACTTTGGCATACCTAAATAATTCTGGAAGAAATGGGGACTAATAGGATAACCTCCATACTATACTATATCTAGGAAAATAGGCAAGTAGAATCTACAAATAAATGGTGATCCACAACTTGAAAGAGAAGCTAGAGGCCGCTAAGAGAATATAGAAAGAAGTCCTACCAAAAGTATTGTGGACATATAGAATCACGCCAAAATCCAATACCTAAGAAACACCTTTATCGTTGTATATGACACTTAAGCTCTTATACTGGTAGAAGTTGGAGCACCATGCCTCCGATTATAATTTTACAATGATGAATATAATGAGGAAGTAATGTCGTCAATCCAGAATTACTCAATGAAAGATGTGATTTGATCTTAGTCTGAATAAAAGTGCAAAAACAAAGAACGAAAATATACTGCAATTGAAGGATAAATCTTTGATACTTTTAGGAAGGCAACTTTGTCCTAAAAAAATTAACCAGAAGAACGAGGTACCCAAATGATAGAAAACTTGGCCCCAACTGGAAAGGACCTTTTTAAGTTACCGTAATAACAAATAAAGGCTCATATAAACAGGCAAACCAAGAAGGATATGACCTCACAAACATTTGACATGTCATATATCTAAAATGAGACTATTGCTAAGGTGCACATTCAAAGTTACATATTTTGATTAAAATTGCAGGAACCAAAGAACGTGGAAGAAGATGCATTGGTCCAACATGAAACACATGTTACACTCTTTTTCCCTTAGAGTAGTTTTTCATCACCAAAAGAGGATTTTTCCAGTAAGTTTTTAATAAGGCAGCAAAATAAATTGTGTCATGACAAGAGCGCATTACTCGTCAGAAGTACACAAGACTTTCGATCAAAGCCCGCTTGTCTAGTGCCCAAATCTTCAAGAGTTCAAAATTAAGCACTGGAGACTCCTCAAAGGAAAAAAAGGTCAAAAGACCCATCAAACATCTAATAGAAAAGTGCTTCGGTATAGAGACCAAGACCTCTACTTCAATGCAAAATAATCGAGATGAAGTCTAATAAATAAAGAATCGAGGACTACTTAGGTGGAGAAGCCAAGACCTTCTTTGTGTGTAAGAAACTGGAGACTGTTCAAAATTAGTGTCAGTGATCTTTGCTTAAAATAAGTCCGTTTTGCCACCACATAGACTATTATACAAGCTTGATTTATAGTCCAAGAAATAGGCTTTCATTCACAAAACTTTATCTTCATTCATATTCTGATTAAGTATACATTATTGGGTTCATAGTAATGAAAGAGTGTGAATGGAAAAATGGAGAGTAAAAGGGTGGAGGAAAGGAGACACTAAAAGTGGAAAGTGTACTCCCAAAATGGCAAGTTTACTCTTTCTCCCACATTGGTGGAAGAAGAGAACTTGAGAGTATTTATAATGAGAAACACTTACTCCACATGGCGAGTGAGGCAAGAAATATATATATATATATATATATATATATATATATATATATATAAAAGAGCCATCAGAGAAAGTAAATATTATTATTATTATTGTTTTTTAACTTACTATTATACGGTACTATCAGATCTGTAATTTAAACATGAAAAAACTTGAACCAACTCATACAATTTGGTTAGATCTATTTTGTCATATGAAGATCTAAATGAGGGTGCTCTATGATCTGTTTAGATTTACATTGTAGACAGTATTTGTAAGCAATAATAACTGGATTGCCAAGGAAGATTTAATGGACTTATAGGTGGTTATTCATAACCTTTGGATCATGTAAACAAAGAACTTAATATAAAATTGATCTAGCCTTTGCATATAAAAATGAAACAAAAATCCATTAATGTAAGTACTAGATCTAACTCTTCTTTATAATATTTAGCTAAAAACATGAATATTTTTCTTTACAAAAACAAATGGTCTCTTGATTCAAAGGCAAGAAGCTTTAAGTCATTATTGTTATTTTTCTAACTATTTTCTTACTAATACCATGATATTCTGCTATCCCTTTTTTTCCTTTTCCAAACCTTCACCAGCTTCTTCATCTTCTACATCATCTTCTATTTCCTTCAATTCCAAGCTCAAAGAAGATATTATCTTCTCAGATTTGCAGCAATCAAGTGATGATTGAAAGATCCTTATAAGTTATAACATTCCAGTTGCCATCTATAAATCATTCTCTAGATGACCTTTACTAAGTGATTACTATATTTTAACTATTGAACAAATCATCCTCTTAAGTTAGATCATGAGGATATTCAGCTTTTAATCAAAGTCCATAGAAATATACAGGCGAAAATACAACTATAATAACGATAACATAATAAAAAAAGATGAATCTCAATGCTAAAACCAAGGAAACCATTTCAAAATTTGAAAGTCACAAAGTACAAGTCTCTAATAAATGCAAGAATACAACTTAGATATAGAAATGCTCAAAATACAAGAGAGATATGTCATAATAAAAAACATAGAGAAAATTCAAAGAAACCACAGATCAGTCAAAAGCTACCTCAAATCTCAAAAATAAAATCTAAGCACGAAGGATAATAAGCAACCCAGAGCTCTACTTAAAGTGCGGAAGAACAAGCATAAGTACTAGTAAAACATACTAAGCAACATCACCGGCTTTTCTAATTCAAATGATGGCGAGAACCACCCACTCTCTCAACTAATAAGTATAATCTCTAAACAAACATGAAAATAGGAAGGCCACACCTAGACTAACAGATAAAAATAGTTACAACAACTTTTTATATGTAAATATATATATATATATATACAACAACAAAAAACCCAGTATATTCCCACATAGTGGGGTCTAGGGAGAGTAAGATGTACGCAGTCCATACCACTACCTCCGGAGAAGTAAAAAGGCCGTTTCTGATAGACCCCCATCTCAAGACAAGGAATAATAAATAAATCCGTAATAAAGCATGGAACAAGATGACATAACATAAATACGACACACATAAGGAATAGTAAACAAAGAATAGTAAACAAATTCGTAATAAAGCATGAAATCTATATATATATATATATATATATATGTATATCACATTAAAAAATAGCACCTCAAAGAAGTCCAACCAGGATAAGGCATCAAATCACTTATTCACTCTAACAAATCCAATATCAATATAATTCAAGAAAATCAACTATCGTATAGGGTTAGCTGATCATACTATGTTTCTCAGCAAGTAAACATATATTTATCAAATAACAACTTGCACAGACCGAGTAAAGAGAAAAGAATGGAAGAATGCAATGCATATATAGTATATCCACCCGCTGCTCTATATAGTTGGTTGGGGCCTATGGAAGATTCGCAAGGACTATGTACTAGGGAAGCATGTCACTCCATTTCTAATCTCTCTCTATATATAAAAGAGGATTACAAACTTGCCTATGTGGCATATCTAAAATGCCAGGAAAGGTATTTTTCTTTTACCACAGTGTTTTTCATTTTTCCCTTTAAAAAAAGGCTTTGCAAAATTAAAAATAATCCATTTCAGTTTCAACTTTATTGTGTAATGAAGGAAAATCAAAAACATTTAAGAATGGAGACTTTTGCCTTTTCAAGTTCTCCATTCTTAGACGTTCTCGGTATTGTATATATGTAGAATTATAGAATGTTTCCAAGTCAATCTTGAAAAACAATATGAATGATATTCCAATTTTAATTTTGGATAAATTTTCACCACCATTATCTTCTTCTTCTTCCAGATTCACAAGAAGGTGCATCTAAATGATAACTGGTTGGTAGAATTGATCGAGAGGTTTGAACAAAAAATTAGTTTCCTACAAAATAGTAGAATGTCGGAGAAGAAATTGGAGGAAATGTTGGCCGAAACATAGCCAGAGGATACAATGGTGCCACCTATTTATAGATTTGAAGACAATTACGAGGAGCGGACCAACAAGATAGTGGAGGTTGTGTGAATATTGAGGGAAGGATTTCCAATACAAGATAAGATGAAACTAGTAAAGAATTGCTCCGACAACAGTTTTAAATCTACTTGGACTGCACTAGAAAAAAAGTAAGCTCTTTTAATATCATCTCTTTAGATTCGATTAGATTAGTCACTGCGTAGGATCCGAAGTCTTGAGTCTGTTTGGGATGAGGAAGAATGATAATGCTTAACTCACTCCCATGTTTGAGGGGTGAGACAGTCATTGTCAAGTAACCCAATTTGAATTGGGTTCGAATCTCAAGGAGCGAATTATAGACTTTAAACACTATAGGTGCTCAAATTATACGAGATTACCCGAAATGCAAACAAAAAGATATGTAAAATAAAATGGACGGCTTTGTTTGTAAATTCTTCACAACAAACTTCAACAAGCACTTGGTGAATAAAACATTTAATTAGAATTCAAGATTTAGAGGAAATCTTGGGATTATGTCTACCTAGAGGTAATGCATGTGGATTGATATTAGTTCCTCATGAAATTTTAGTTGTTAACTAAAATATAGGCTAAGTCGAAGTTCATTGGGGTCAATTTTTCAACAAAACCACAACGATTTAGCTCGTTGTCTCTTTTAAGCACCTAACAAGTGCACACATTTTCATAATCATCCAAAACCTCAATTAAGCTTTCCTATTTCTAGGATGGTGTTCTTGACATGATTTACACTTCCAAAACATTTATTTCTAAGATTGCAAAAGGTAGTAAACCATAGGCTCAATTGTCCACCGTTGCCTTATCCCCCATATAACCCTCTTTCAAGGATGTTATGGGTTACCTAATGTTCACCTTCATCCCTCTTTCGAGGATAATAAAGGGTTTCTAGAGCTTGAGTCTTTCACCCATCAAACGCATTTGGATATTTGGGGGTTTTACCCATCAAATTCTAACTCATACGCTCAAGCAATGGTGGAATCCATCCTCAACAACTAAAATCCATGCAAACACAATAATACCCACACACAATTACACTCTAGTTTAACATAATCCCAAGACTAAATTACTTAGCTACTCATGAAGAAAGTAAAGAGAGATATACCATAAGGATTATTCAAAGCATCCATTCTTCACAAAAATCCTGAGAAATTTTGCCTCCAAAGTTAATTACACACTTGTCCAAATTAGGGTTTTAATTCTAGAATTCCATAAATATCTTATGAGTTAAGATATGCCTAAATAGAAAGGGGTTTTTCTTAAATATGACTTGGGATGCGTCTAAGTGCTTTTACAGATCTACCCCTAGCATATTCCCGCTGAACTACGATCGTATAAGGCTCTCCACGATCGCAGTTGTGTGCCACAGATGCGACCATGTGACCACTTTTATGTGCCACAATCACGTTGCTCTGACTATCTTGACTGACCACGACCACAGATAGAAGACTGCGGTTGCGGTAACCGAGACTGATGTAGTCCAGGTTTTCAGCTGCTCTCTTCCTTACTCCCCTTTTATCATTTTCAGCTTCAATCCGCATTTGTTTGAACTTCTCAACTTTATGCCTGCAAAGAGTGGATATTAGTGCATCTAACAATAAATTGTCTCATTTATTCATGTAACACCCCGTATTTTTGCACTAGAACCCTAACCGTTGTTCTTACGCGTATAAGCCCTAATACAAATGATTCTATTTTGAATATAAGTTTCATGATAGTTATCCTAGTGTTAATAAAGGTTATGAGGTGGTAAATATGTTCATAAGTGTCACTTGAAGTAAGGTGAACTAAGAGCTTTTGAATCGGCTAAGTTTTAGTGTTTGTTTTCTTAAGAATCATCTTTGAATGAGTATAACTTCATGTATATGTGTAATTTGGCAGTTTAAGACCCATCAAATTATATATAATTGAAGTAGCTTTCCAATGATATCAATTTTTCCTTAATCCGCCACTCGAGCGAAAAGTTATAGTTTTGCAAAGGGGTGTGTGTCGCCTAACAATCGCAAATGTTCACTGGAAATAGTTTGCCATAGGGAGTGCAACAAAAACCATAAATTTTGCCATAGGGAGTGCGACGCAAACCATAAAATTTGCCATAGCTTGTGCGACACAAACCCTATGGCACAACGACTTGGACATTTCATTTTTGAGTTATTCCGTGGGCAACTAAGTCATTAACACCTCTTAAATGTCCCTAAACATAACAACACGAGATTTATAGCTCCTAAACATGTTTTAACCCTATTAACATCATTAGTTCATTATCTACAATACAAGAGAAGAGAAACAACTAGGGTTTATGTATTCAAGCTTGAAGGTCTAATCTTTCTGCAATTTTATTGTCATTAAGGTATGTGGGGTTATGAACGAGGGTTTTCTTCCACCCTTGTGAACAAAGCTTGATTTTAAGTTCAATTTTGCATAAATTAAAGTTAGGGTTGATACCCAATTCTTATTATTTTTAGTTTATGAAATTATCATGTTATTTAAGGCTTCAATTGCAAGAGATTTACATATATCTTTGTTTGAAATCATGAGATTCATATTACAAGTTATATTACACTATCTTGATTGAGATTATTGAAATCTTTTAAGATGATTATTTAGCATGAAGTCTAAATATTATTATTGATGCATTAAAGCTTTATATTTTGAGTCCTAAGTACAACTGATGATTTTATAAGGAGATTATGATCTTAACTTAAGTTCTATTGACAAGTTTTGATAAGTGCTTTCAAAAGAAAAGATTGATATTTTTATCCTAAGCTAAGATAAGGAATCCACATTGTTAATATATTTTGAGATTTAAAGAAGAGAAGCATAATTAGTTTTAATTACAAACGCTTATGCTATTTTATGGTAGATTTTCTAAAGTTCTGAGTGATAAGTATAGGCGTAGTATTTAGCATCGAGTTGGGTATGATTCCAAGGTCTCATGCCTCAAAACTACACACCACCGTAGGTATATGATTTGCCCATAGTGGGCTAAGATAGTGATCACTTAAGTTAAGGTTCTATTTCGATGGCAAGGATAAAATAACTCTCCTCAACGTGGATAAGACGTTAGACTCCATGACAGTTCATATGGTTTATGTCGGTTAGAAGAACCTCCAAAAGTCCCTAAGTCCTAAATCAAAATATCAAAATAGTTTTGAGAAAACCAAGTGTAAGAGCTCACAAATTTATTCAGATATTGTCTTACCTAAGACTTCAGTTATCAGATTTCATCTTTAAGTTTTAAGATTGATAAAGGTGAGACCTTTTCACTTAGCCTGCAATATTTAAAGAACAAAATCAGAGTATAGTTTTATTAGAACTAAGTGTGATAGCTCTTAAGAATTTATTTTATGCTTTATCACTCATGATCTATGATTTATCAGTTTTGATCATTCAAGCCAAGGTGAGTCACTCACATTTAGCATGTTTTGAAAGATTATTTGAATTATTGCATTATTATTTTTACTTATGCATTCACCCCCACATGCTCAGTATATTCAAAAAGTACTGATCCACATATATGTCTATGTGCTACATTGTCTCATAATGTAGGTATGAGTTGTAGTGCGTACATCATATTCAGACAGGTTGTAACTTCTAGTCGATTGGTGATAGGTTTTTCTGATTTGAGGACCTAAGTCAAGTCTAATTTTAGTAGCTTTTCTTTTATTCAGTCGTATTGATTAGGGATAGCTAGGGGTCATGTCCCGGCTGCCTATAGTGAGTATTAGTAGAGGCTTCATAGACAGTCAGTAGAGTTAATGTATTTGATTCCAGTTTTATTTTGTAAAAGTAGAATTGTAATAATTTTAATTTAGTTTTGTATTCATCAGATTCAGAAAGGATTTATCTTCCTCTTTTTTCATTCAGACTTATGTATTTTATTTAGTTTCTCATGAGTATGCTAGTAAAAGGGTTAGCTTGGGATCACTTGTGTTCCTAACCACCGTGTGACAACTAAGGGGTAGTACCGGGTTGTTACAGAGTTCAAGTGTCCTAGAGTGTATATGAAGACGTGTCTAGTAGAGTCTTACAAAACAGTACAGTGACATTCGTACTTTTCTTCGAGAGGCTACAGGGCATTTAAGAAATATCTCCTTTCTTTCATACTCTAGATTATGTTGTAAAGTCCTTATCTCAAAAACTTCTATCGATTTGTGTGTTATCCCAAAATTCTTCATTGATGACTTTTTGAGATAACATTAGTACTTGATTCTAATTCCTCCTAAGATAACTCTCACAGATTTACTATCAGTAATTTTAGAAGTCATAAGGGGCTTGAGAAGAGCTTGTTAGTGTGTTATAACTTTCTCGAGTCGAACGTTGTGTCCGCATCCTTATAAGTTATTCAGTTAAGATAGAATAAGATATGTATCCAGATTTTTTATTAACCCTTCAATACAGATAGTGCTCATGAGACAAATAGTATAACCCTAGATTGTTAAGTAGAGTTTGCATTAGAGGGATATCACTACCTAGGGTATTATGAATTATAAGCAGTAGAACCTTTTTATAGTTGGAAGTGTGGGTTTAGAAGTGTAGTAACCAGAAAGGTGGGAATGGTGATTGATAGAAAGTATAGAGATAAGCTTATGCATGTTATTGAGGTTGTATTGAGGTGATATGTCCTTGTGTGTTAGTTTAGTGGAAGGTAGAGAATGATTTATTAGTTAAGGTAAATTGTTGTTTGCTTGAAATATGAATAGAGTTGTTGATGGTATTTACTGTGTTAGAAAAAATATAGGTTATTAGTGAAGTATTTGGAGGTTTAGTATTGTTAATTTAGGCTTTCCTTGAGGTTGCAAAAAAAGAGTTTAGTTGAAACTTATAGAGCTATGAAAAAAATTTAGGTGTATAGATGGGTAAATAGTCATAATGTATAGAAGGAGTATGTGCTAACGAATTTTAGTAAGGTATACCATAGGGTTATGATTAATTATTATTAGTATAAGGTTCTAATGGACTAGTGTTTCTTGATGTTTTAGCGTGTAAAAATGGTGTGTAAAGCTGTGGTTAATCACGGATAGCACTAAACACTAAGTTTGAACGATGGACGATCATAAAGGTGGAATTAATGACTGCTTGGTTAGTGATGCTAGTTATATGAGAGTGATCCAGTAGGCTTGAACAGTGTATGTAAGAGTTTAAACTCATTTATTTGTAATTAAGTATGATGTTATAAGTATGATGTAGAGGTGTTCCCAAGGTGATATGGGGTTACATTATTTGCTAAGGTTATTAAGTATTGCATGTGGTTAGTGGTACCCTTGAGTTGCAAAGTTAAAGAAGGCCCGTTATATGGTATATGATGTTCTTAATAGCTAAGTTAAGGAGTTATGGATAGATGGTGTTGAGTTTTTTTAAGTATGAATTTAATTCTTATGGTTTGGGGAGAATGTAAATATAGAAGTGTGATCTTGGTAGGCTATGATTATGTGTTTACTGAGGCAGGTATGCTTGTTGAGTTAATAGAGCGTAGTATATGATGATGACTATTGAAGCCAGAAAGTTAAACATGGTATATGGAAAGAGTTGTTTAAGAATAAAGTCAGTAAGTTCGAAATATAGCTTATTCTTGTGAGTTTAGAATTTATGTGTAGACATTAGAATGAAGAAATTATGGATCTGTCTTGAGGATATGGAGTAGACCCATAAGCTTAGAATATCATCTTTGACCTAAGGGGGAGATGACAGAGTGCAGAATCAAATCAAGTTTTAAGAATTAGATTATGATGCATATCAATAAGAGTTGTGATGAGATAGTGATCCCACCTTACTCTAGAGTATTCTTTGGGTTTCAATCATTATCACACCAAATTCATGTCTTGCGTTATAGATCCATGCCAAAGGCCAATGCTTATACACTTTATGCACATTCAAGTTCATTCTCAACTTCTAGTAAGTAATTAATATCTTCACTTTGTGATTCAAGTTATCCTTCATGAATCTATGAACTCCAATCTTATGTTGAATAGCTTATGATAAGTATGAACTCATGTTTCAGAGTATGATCAGTTCTCAGAACTCATGATACTAGTGAGATTTGCATTATATCATTTATTTTTTTAGTTTAGATCTCTTTAATGAATCCATATCTTTGACATTATTCCTCAGAACTCAGCTAAGTGTTAAAGTATGTATAGTATTCTTTCATGCTTTAAGTCCTTATGCGTTAGCCTTCAGTGACACTTTCTATATTAAGAGAGTGGTGATGTAAATGGATAAGCAATGGGTTAGATGAGAGAGAGTTGATGACCCTAATTATGAAAGATTATTTAGGTATGCCTTCTTAAGCATAGTGAAAGAAAGTTGTTATTGATAGAGGTTTAGAGAACATGAGAAGTATGCCTTTATGGGTGGTTGCCTTGAAGTTCATATGTGGCTATAATGGTAGGCTTGAATGTTATGTTGGGATGTAAGTGAAGGAATGCAATATGGGCTAGTGGATCCATAGTAAGAGTTCAGAGTTAGTCATTGAAGTAGTAAGGAATGTTGTGCTTGGGTGTGAGATCCATAAAAAACATAGAAGATTGAATCATGTGGTTTAAATTAGAATTATGGTGTAGCGTGTTGTATCTTGTGATTTCGAGTTAGGCTTGATCATGGTGAGAGGATTTAGTTCAGTTTAGACATTAGTAGATGGATTTAGGAATGCCAATGAGATGATTATATGTTGAATCAATTGAATAGTATAGTTGAGGGAGTGTTTGAGAAGTGTTGCTAAGCTTAAAAGTAAGAAGATATATTGCCTAAATCCTAGTAATTCTATCCTAGCTTATGAAATATATGACTATGTTCCAAGCTATAGAGTTGTATCAAGGTTGTGATTCCTTAGTTAGATGTCTTGTTCAGAACATGCCCAAAATTCTTTGCTCCCTGATATTATCAGAATTTCATAGAAGAGTGTTAAAGAAATACTATATTTTGGTATGAGCAGTCACTATGATCCAGTCAATATAGCCTGCAATCCAGTTTACCAATCAAACAGACAAACTTCTATAGATTTCAAACTTTCCATCTAGCCGTCCTACCCAAAGTTTGGCGAGTAATACCATTCCAAGAGGTAAAATATTCACATTTGTACAAATTATGAATTCAGCTCAGTTCATGCATTAGATATCAGTTTTAGATTCAGTATTTGGACATGATTTAGCTCATAAGTGTTCAGTGAATGACCTTAGTTTTTCAAGTATTCCAGCTAAGATAGTATAATACCCATTGTATGATGTTAGTATCGTTGTCTCATGATTTGTGTCTACATAATTTATCACTTCACAGTTCTATATGTATGATTGTGTCATGGACACTTCAAGCGAATTCTAAACTCTCAGCATGAATCAGTTCTTGATAGTCAATAAAGTCAAGTTAGCTCAGAATTCAGCTTCATGATAGAATTTTTAAAGTTTCTGCTCAGCTATATCCTTCATTAGCAGATATGTCATGTCTACATTATTCCATACTTTTAATGTTTCAATAAGTTCCTACCCATCATTCAGGACGAATGAATCCAAGGGGGAGATAATGTAACACCCCATATTTTTGCGCTGGAATCTGAACCATTGTTCTTATACGTATAAGCCCTAATACAAATAATTCCCTTTTGAATATAAGTTTCATAATAATTATCCTAGTGTTAATAAAGTTTATGAGGTAGGATATCAACTCAAGAAAACAAGGCTACACCCTCCTTGAACTTCTACATCTACTCTTTTTAAGCAACACTTATTGGGCCACTTCTTTTCACTTTGCTATTTTATCTACCTTTGCGTTTTCTTGGTTTTCCCACTTTTCTTTTTTTTTTCTTCTATAATTTTTGCACATAGATAAAGCCTTTCTTTCCTTTATGGGATCTTTTCTTTATTCAAATTTAAAAAGCTTTATTTTCTCAAGATTGTAGGAACCTTCTTAAGACTTCCTGGATCAACTATACTTGTTTCTCTTTCCACCACCCCAACTTAGGCTTTTAGACTCAATTTGTATTCTCAAGTTCAACGAGGATGGGGTTCAAGAGCGAATGAATAGAAGGGTCACGACTTGTAATGCTTTTTCCAAAGAAAAGTCCAAATGCTAGAAGAGGGTGACTAGGGGTAACTCTTATGTATTGGTAGGCTCTTTAGGATAAAGTGGACTACCAAAATCACAAGATGGACTATGATCATTTTACCAACCAAGCACAGTAAAAAATTAGCTTTGAAAGACTAAAGGGGCAAGTTCTAGATAGTACAAATACACATGAAATGGAGACAATTAACCTCACACACATGGCATGCGAATGTCATTTAGGGGATTCAATTATTCTACCCACTCGAGACAAAGATTAAGTATTCATTATTTTTCTAAAGTCAACTTTCAGAGTCATAGAAAGAGGGAAAAATTTCATCACAAAGTTGCTCACGTCCATGCCTTCGAATTTTTCAAAATTTTTGGATAGAAGGGATTATTTACTTTTGCATTCGTACCACATATAATTTGTTAATCATGGAAACCATCCAAGCTATTGTCTCACATTGAATTTCATACTATGGGTGACCCACCATATGGTTACTTAGACTTCACCAATGGATCTTAATGCAACCCCAAATTATCAATACTACAGGTACTCAGACTTCCCTTGCATTCTATAGCCTTAATGCCATGGGTACTCAGACTTTCCTTGCATCTATGGTTAGAAACCCAATCACAAAGGCAAAGATTGACTAAAGAAATTTAGACTAAAATAGCAAACTAAGAACAAAATAACTAATCCATGCAAACGTAGGCACCATCAAGGTGCCCAAATATTACAACCCAAATAAAATAAAGATGAGAATTATCGAAAAGAGTAGAAAAGTATGCAGAAATATCAATAATACAGGCCAAAATTAAATGAATAAGAATAAAGAGACACCCCCAACTGAAAATATAGTAGTGTCCCTACTGCATAAGTAATCAAGGGTAAAAGAGACAAGGGTGCTCCCTAAAACTGCATCAAGGGCTGCTATCACTATTGGACTCTACATCACCACCCTCTTCCTCAAGATCAGACCACTCAACTGGGGCCTCATCATCACTGTCTACCCAAAAATAAGGAAGTCTATCACGGGGCCTTAGAACCTTTCATAGGCCCTTTATGCCCTTCTATAGCCTTATAAAGAATTTGTCCCTCTTCTTCTCCCTTGTAACCATTTTCTCATACGCGATATGGAGATCTCGATGTGACTCTTCCAAATAAGAGTAGGACTTTTCAAGCTTATCAATGGTATCTTTTTGCTTCTTTTGGTCCTCCTTGTACTTCTCATAATTAGTACATGATACATAAGAATGATGAGTGGTGGAAGACTCTCCCGATCTATGGGGCAAACTAGACACAAACTCTTTGATGGTTGGAATATTACTCCAATCTTCTCAAGGGGTCCCGTGGTGGTTGGCCTATAAGACTCAGGTTCACTGCATGCCGGCTCTTCTAAGTCTATCTTTCTTTTATTGCTTTTGCTGGGTGCGCCCTCACCTCAAATCCTCAAGGGGTAAATGGGGGCATTGGGGCACACCCACGTATCACTAGCATACTCATCCACCCCTGCTTTCATACAAAGCGCGATAATTAAAGAGGGGAAGAAGAGATGTGTACCACCTTGGTTCTTGAAATAATATATTTCATTAACCATAAGTTGAACCATATCTAGAGGGATGCCGTCTAGAATGCACGTAACTATCCTAGCACACAATTCTGGGACTGCTGTCATGTGGGTGCAAGGAGAAACTCAGCTACAAATTATGTACAACCATATCCGAGCCTCAGAGATGAATCTGTTCATGGAAATATTGCTTTTAGTTTTGGTCCACGAGACTTCCCTTCTAGGGCATAGCCATTGTGCCAACTAATTCCTCGATTTACACCCCTTTACTTTGAATTCACCCATATCTGCCTGCTTGATCCCATAAACATCAATTCTCTGGCATATTATCCAATCAAATTCCTCTCTTCGGGAGCATATTTGTCCTTGGAAGATCCCTGTAGTAAAGAGTGTGGCACTTGGGTGCCATGAATCAGATGTAATCATACTTATCCATGAGGTTGTCCTGAAAGAACTAAGCACACATTATATCTTTTGATGAGATTTTAATAATGCAAATTATGCTAGATGGATCACTAGATTTCATTGGAACGACAACCTCTGTGGTACCAGGCTGACTTATGAGGAGTATGAGAGAGCGATTCATGGGTGTTTGGTGTTGCTAGACTAAAAATTAGAAATGCAGGATTTTTGGCATGGGAGGAAGCGGTCCTCAGTTATCGAGGTCGCGCTACCTGAAGTTGGTTCTGTGTCAGCTCTACATGTATAAATTTCTTCCAAATTTAGGCTACTAGTATGTTCTACAATGTGGAAGCATATGAAGACCATTGGAACAATACTAACAAGTATGTGAATGCCCTTTAGAAAGCAAATATAAGTATTAAAAGTTCATTAGAACATTTTATCAAACACTTGGTGTGCATATTTCATTGGTCTACCTATTTCACACATAACTGGGTACTCATGCATTCTATGACCTATTTTCACAAGTAAAAGCATGGATTCATGTCACCTACCAGAGTTTTGATGCAATGGAATGCAAGGATGTTGTTTCAGCTCACAAACTTGACCAGAAATTAGCCTAAATTAGAGAGTACAATCTTAAAAGGGGTGTGAGGGAAATAAGGGCAATTGGGCATTAAATGGAAGAAGTAGTCGCGATTGTAGTCAAGGGACTGCAATTGTGGACACCCGCATGACCGCGATCGTGTTTGGGGACTGCGATCGTAATAACTGAGAGCAATTGTACTCCCCTATTTTCCCCTGTTTCGTTTTTTACTCAATTTTTCCATATTTCTCCCCTGTTCAGCATATCCGATGCACTTCATAGTGCCACAAATTCATGGGTTATTCATATGCAAAAGATAACATCTACCCTATAAAAACATAACAAAAAAGGATACGAGCCACTCTCATGGAATTTGTGGGTTGCCTCTCACCTAGAATCTTAGTTATCATCGTGGTACGATGTCTTCTTTCCTTCATTTTCAAGGTGAGTCCTTGAACTCCTCTTCATTCATCTTCTCATTTTCAACATCCACCACGGATACTACTTGCAACTCCACAGTTTGCTTCTTTGACTTGCAAATTTTGAAAGAGACCTTATTCTTTTGCACTCTAAATTTCATCTCCCCCAAATCTAGATCGACAATGGCTTTCCCAGTAGCTAAGAAAGGACAACCAAGAATGATAGGAAACTCTTGGTACATTTCACAATCCAATACCATGAAATCTCTCAGGAGAATAAACTTGTCCACTTTCATTAGGACGTCTAACAATATACCCACATGAACTTGTCCACTTTCACAAGGACGTCAAACAATATACCCACCAACCTTTTTATAGACTGGTCCTCCATCAAAATTTGCATAGAGGTTGGCGTCAGGGTAGCAATACCAAGTTTCTTGTATATGACAAAAGACATTAAGTTAATGTTAGCACCAAGGTCACATAGAGATTTTGAAAATTCATGCGTCCCAATTGTGCAAGGAATAGTGAATGCTCTAGGGTCATCTTTCTTTTCTGCAACCTTGCTATCCATGATAGAGCTACATTCATGAGTGACCTCAATAGTATCACCTTCAACAATTTTCTTCTTGGACATCAACTTTTTCATCAACTTAGAGTATCCTGAGATCTCTAGGATAGCTTCAAACAACAGGATGTTTATCCATAGGTTGCTAAGTTTATCCATGAACTTCCTCAATTTTTCATTTTCCTCTTTTTTATACAAATGTTGAGAAAACTGAGAAGGAACTTAGATGGTTGATCTTGCTTTAAGTTTTGGCCTTTCAACTTCAACCACCTCCTCAACGCTTTCATTGACCTCTTTCTCAGTATTTACCTCTCTTCTTTGAGGCGTCACCTTATTTTCTTTGGCCTTGGGAATATTCTCACTCACGTCTCCTTTAAAAGGTTCCTCAAGAGCTCTTCAACTCCTTGTGACAATTGCTAGGACTTAGGTGTCGTTCTTGGGGTTAGCAATAGTATCACTCGAAAGTCCACCTCTAGTTATAACATTTAATTACGTCGATATTTTCCCCACTTGAGTCTCCAATTGCTTGATAGAGGCGTAGTGAGACACCATCATTTGAGAGAGGTGGAAGAAATCACCCTTCAACTTATAGACTATCTTGTCCGTGCCTTCTACTCTATTCAAGATCCTTGCTAATATATCCTTGGTCTTGAACTTTTTGGGGTCAACGACACTAGATTCCTTGGCTTTAGATCGATAATGAGGAGGGACATAACAGTCATAGTCATATTTATGATATATCCAATTTTGATACCACTAACGATTCATCCAACCTTGGTTCCCACCTTACCGTTGATAGGAGGGGCGGGAACTCCTCGAGTAGTTTGTCAAGTTCCAGATTTCTTTATCCAACTTCTTTACCTCTTCATCATTTTCATAATATTTTGATACTATGACATTTACTGCTTTTGAGGGTGTACCCATAACATGCTTCATCAAGAGCTCAAGTTGGGTCATTATTTTGGCCATGTTCTCCTTCCTTTCTTCTTCTTGTTTTCTTTGTTCATTAGTCTCCACGGATGTGGTAGAAGGGGCTTTGGAAACTTTGGTTTCTCGGGTATGCCAACCCCGATTTGGTTTTGATACTTCTCCTATTAATCGAAAGGCCGCAAGATGATGCAATCTCACTATAGAACCGTCTGCTGCATTGTCCACCACCGTTTTATTTTATGGATCAAGAGCCCAATAGAAAATTTTGAGGAGCATATTTTTCGGAACCTCATGATTTGGGCATTGGGCTAACTTTCCATTAAACCTCTCCCAAGCTTCAAATAATGGTTCTCTATTTATTTGCCAAAAGTTCACAATCTTATCTCATTTTTGAATCATTTTTTATGGTGGGAAGTATCTATTAAGAAACACCGTAGTAAGATCATCCCATGATGTAATTGAGCCAGGTGGAAGTGAGTGAACTCATAAAACCGCCTCACCCGTTAGTGAAAATGGGAAAAGTCAAAGTTGGATAGATTCTTGTGTAATATGTGTTATGTTAAATGGTGCACAAACTTCCACAAAGTTCTTCAAATAGATATCGGGTCCTTATATCCTTGGCCCCCATACAACCCTTTCATTTGCAATATGTGAAACATAACGCTAGTTACATGAAATACTTCATTCCCGTTGATTGGCAAAATGCGAATTACAGTTGTTTGTCCCGCCTTATTTAATTGGCCTTCATCATTAAGAGGGGAATCGAGGGGGCCCATATTTCTTGCGTTATCTCTCATTGCTCCATTTGCACTTTGATAACCTATAAAAGATTCAAAAATAACAAATAAAGTAAATTACACCATTCCAGGTATTCCCAAGTAAGAATGACACCACACAAGCAAAATCTATATTTCACTCCCCGACAACGCTGTCATTTTGATAACGCTCAACTCACTCTCATGTTTGAGAGGTTAGGCGATCATTCCCAAGTAACCTAATTTGAATTGGGGTCGAATTTCAAAGAGTGGATTATATACTTCAAACACTATGGGTGCTCGAATTACTATGAGATTACCAGAAATGCTAACAAAAATGACATGTAAAATAAAATGGGGGATTTGTTTGGAAATTCTTTACAACAAACTTTAACAAGCACTTGGTAAATAAGACTTCTAATTAGAATTCAAGATTTAGAGAAAATCTTGGGACTATGTCTACCTAGAGGTAATGCATGTGGATTGATGTTTGTTTCTCATGAAATTTTAGTTGTTAACTAAAGTATAGGCTAGGTCGAAGTTCACTGGGGTCAATTTTTTTGACAAAACCACAACGATTTCACCCGTTGGCTCTTTTGGGCACCTAACAAGTGTACACATTTTCATAATCACCCAAAACCTTAATCAAGCATCCCTATTTCTAGGATGATGTTCTTGACATGATTTACACATCTAAAACACTCATTTCTAAGATTGCAAAAGGTAGTAAACCATAGGCTCAATTGTCCACCATTGCCTTGTCCCCCTATAACCCTCTTTCGAGGATGTTATGGGTTACCTAATATTCAACTTCATCCCCTTTTTCAAGGATGATAAAGGGTTTCTAGAACTTGGGGATTTCACCCATCAAACCCATTTAGAGATTTGGGGTTTTCACCCATCAAATTCTAACCCATAAGCTCAAGCAATGGTGGAATCCATCCTTAAAAACTAAAATTCATGCAAACACAGCAATACCTACACATAATTACCCACTAGTTCAACATAATCCCAAGACTATATTACTTAGCTACTCATGAAGAAAGTAAAGAGAGATATACCATAAGGATTATCCAAAGCAATCATTCTTCACAAAAATCCTAAGAAATTTGCCTTCAAAGTTAATTACACACTTGCCCAAATTAGGGTTTTAATTCTAAAATTCCAAAAATATCTTATGGGGTAAGCTATGCCTAAATAAGAAGGGATTTTTGCTTAAATATGGCTTGGGATGCATCTAAGTACCTTTACAAATCTGCCCCTGGGCATATTTTCACTGAACTATGATTGCGCACAGCTCCTCATGACTGCGACTGTGTGGCTGCAGTTGTATCTACGGCCGTGGTTGTGTGCCGCAGTTGCATTGCTCTGATCGTCTTGACTCACTGTGACTGTGGATAGAGGGCCACAGTCATGGTAATCGAGGCTGATGTAGTCCAGGTCTTTAGCTGTTCTCTTCCTTGCTTTCTTTTTATCATTTTCAGCTCCAATCCATATCTTTTTGGTTTCTTCAACTTCATGCCTGCAAAGAGTGGATATTAGTGCATCTAACCATAAAATTTATCTCATTTGTTCATTTAAAACAAGGCAATGTGCATGAATAATGAGTCTGAATGAGTGTTAAACGTACTATTCATCAAAGAACAGTTTGATGATGTGGCTAGATGCCGCTCCAAGTTGCAAGAAAGCTGATGATTGAATATGACACCACAAAAGGGAAAAATTCACTTCTTAAACTTGGCTATGGTTGATGGATTTTATATACTGCTGCCTCTGATGTAGACTTGGATTTTGTTCAAGAATTTCTTGAAATAAGCCCACTTTTGGTATTTGGAGAAATTGAATATGGTGTCACTTATATATTATATGCTGCTGCTAGGACTAAAAGTTGTGATATTTTGAGATTTTTGCATTGATATTTCCTTAGCCTGTCCACTTTTAATTCAAGATGTGAATATAGCTGGGGTACTTGACCTAAACTTTATGATATACACTGCACACATTTGACACACCTCACAGCAAAAAACAGACACTAACAAAAAACAGGGGAGCAATCCACACACACCTCACAATAAAAACACACACTAACAAAAAAAGAGGGAAATATCAGGCGAAAAATGGGAGAGAAATATGGAGTGAATAGGAGAGAAACATACACACACGCAGAGAAAGAGAGAGCAGCCCTTCAATTCAGACATTTTGGCAAAGATTTTGCCGAAATCACCAACATGTTATGATCGAAACAAACTCACCATAAAATCCTCAAAATCCTAACCAAACACCACCAGTTCACCACCTCAAAAATTCGATCAAACCCCACTGAAGCATCATCGGAGAACAATGGCTAAACACCCCTCACCGTTGCTGTTACCTTCTAGCAGTGGAATTCATCACCGGACCAATTGAAAACCGCCAGTAACCACCCACCACTCCATCACCAAAATAGAATTATTCTCTTATGGTTTAATTTGGTCTTTGAACTCCCCTTGAGAACCCAAAAATAATATGGGTATTTTACTATGCTATCAATATTAATTTAATATTTATAATAATTGATGTATAGTGTTTGATCTTGAAATTTTCTTCTTTCTTTTATATTATGATAAAATGACATTTTCTTGGTTGAAACAAACTAAAATGTAGGGCTTTGCCCCTTTAACTAAGCTACTATTGGTTCATTTGAATTCGTATCTAATTTAATAGTTCTGCCTCTGGTAGAATTTGGTTAGTTATGACTATTTAATATGATCCAAATTTATGGATTAAAAAGAAAAATATTTCTAATTTTTAAAATTTTAGAAAAATTAATTTAACATTTAATGAGATTTTTTATGACTGCACGAAGCGCAAATAAATTGACTAGTATAATAGTAAGCAAGCATGAAATTCCGGTCTATGTGTTTATATATAAAAATAATATACAGGCGTGCAACTCTGATTCCAAAGAAATACAGTGTATGATGTGCATGCATTCCATTCTGATGCTCCAATGACAAGTACAGTATCAAGAAAAGAATTTTATATGATAACTTCAACTTTCCTTTTAAATTCACTTCTTTCAAATTTCATAATTGGTAGACTCTATTTTTAAAACTTAAGTAGCAAGAATCACAATCTTTTCGTAAAAATTACAATAATCCAACTCAAACTCTTAAAGAAGAGTAAAATCATCAATTAGCATGCTCTCTAATTTACTTTCAGATACAACTCACCATAATAATGCTAGCAAATAGAAGAAAACAAGTCAAACAAGTTAATTTATTGCTTTTAATCATTCACATGAAACCGATACTAGCATATGTGCTCGTTATTTCATCTATATAGGATCCATAAATCTTCATTACTCCCCATACATACAACTACCACATGAACACTTCGAAGCAAAGTCAAAGAAACCTTAACTTGTCTTAAAAGAAGACCTGTAAAGTCAAACCAAATTTTCTCTTCCTAATGGCCTCTAAACGAGCTCAATATGGTCAAATACAATTTATACATAAGTAAATAAATTTATAGACACCCATATTTCTATATCTAAATTTCACCTCCAAAAAGTCAATCCAAAAGTCAACCCTGAGCACACAAAGGAAAAATTAAAATATTATTGAAAAATTACATAATTGATAACTTAAGAAGTTTATATTCGAAGTTTCATAAAAAAATAAATTAAAATCGACCTTGAAATCATCAATTTATTATTCTTTAACTTTTATTAAAAAAATTCAAATTCAAATTTGAAAAATCAAGAATTGAAGATGAAATACCAAAATAATTATTGAAAAATATTTAAAATATTTGATTTAGAAACTTACCTTGATAATCACCTGTTGAATCTCTCAAAAATGAGTTTTTCAATTTCAAAAATTGAGTTATTGAATTTATGTTCAAAAAAGAGGATTCTAAATCTGCCCAGGTCCATCCTTCTTCACAAACATAAAAAGCCAATTGCAAACGCGATCGATTCGAACCCAATCCACAGCGAGCATGACTGGCACCAAGATAACAAAGATCAAATACCCTCATCCACACCCCTGAACCTTTTACGAATGGGACGTCCTCCTCGTGAATGTTAAGAACGAATTCAGTGAGCACTAACACCAGCAAACTAGTCGAAGATCTAAATTCAAAAATTCTCTGACATTCCATAGAAGTTTATTTGGAACCCTGTGAACACCATCCAACTATGCTACTAAATGAAAATTAATATTTCAAACTTAATAAAATGATCGAATTTACAAATGGAGGTTGTTATCACTGGATGTTGACAAAATTAACTCTAAACCTTAACTTTCCAGTATCCTTTAAATTCTCAAAATCAAGCCAAAAGCCTCAGGACCTAAACCCACAATCTTGTTAACCCCAAAACGATATTTTTAAGCTAATAAAATTGACGAATTTTTCATGCTACATCCAAATCTCCAAATGCTAATCGAGGTCAACCTTACCATCTTAATAACCTTTTAAAATGAAAAAAATCTCAAAATACTCCATCCATCACCTTAGAAACCAAATGACACATTCCCGCAGACCAAAAATACTATAATGCAACTACAGAGAAGGATAAAATAATTGAAATGTACCAAAAATTAAAAAAATCACAAGGAAGATTGTTACATAAATATTATTGGTTACTTTTACAATTGTTATTTTGATATAATATACATTAATATATACTTAAGCTATACTTTATTAATAATGGAGAAAAAAATTCATATAAGATTATCCAAAAAATATAATACCTAATATTGAATTGGTGAACTAAAAAGAATTTTGAAGCTCCTTCACCACTTACTAATCACCTTTAGCAAAAGAATTCGACAATTAAAAAATTAGATGTAACAATTCAAATAGCCATGAGTGGCATCCACACTAACCCTCTGATGAGGGAACCATCTAACCCAAAACTTAGCCCAAAATACTTAGCCATTTTTAAGACAGAGATATCAACCAATCAATACTAATGATAAATACCTAAGTGAAACCAAAAGATAGATATAAGTGGGGCATAATCAAAACTCATATTACAATTTTCAAGGACCCAAAAATTATCGTAAAAGAACTATTAATTAAAAATAATGTCTAAGAATAATATCCAAAATCTAATTGAAATATAAAGATTATCATTGTCCGAATAAATGGACATGATCTACTAAGAAGATCTATAGCAGTCTGAAGATAAGTGGTTACTCTTAGATCAGAAATTGTTGGTCACACTCTAGAGCGAGGTATCATAGGAATCTTTAGAACACAACCTACACTTAACAACAAAAGAAATAAGACAATATAGTATTAATATAAAATTTTATGTACTGATAAGTATCACCGAATGACTTAATTTAGACTCAAACATACACATAAATCAAATAGTAAGTACATTTGCATTCAACACATAACAAGTAATTCACAAAACCAAATCAATAATGTCCACAGATGGACCGCGTAAGACCATCCCAACTATCAATTTGTATTACCACCCGATATGGACAACATTCACAATACAATTGGGGACCTAAGTCCACTAAAGCTTGAAAGTGTAATATCAACACCTAATCATCCATGCAGTTATCAATGTCACATAAATAGTATAATGCAATCTCAACCACCATAATATATCATATATGTCATATATGAATCAATGAACTCACATCTGTACATAATGCATCACGTCATCACAAGTACTAACTCAAATATATGCATACATGCTAAGAAGACATATTTATGCCATATAATCATAACCTTTAGGGGACCAACTTCATCCATGTATCGTATCTATGTAGTATCCGACCCTCCGAATATCATAATGTCATAAAATGCAATCTTTCTTGTAACAACTACAGTTGTAAATTTTATTTTTTCTATGTTTTAACTATTTATACTTATCCATAGTTTTATATGATATTTTTGAGTTATTGAGTTGGTTGGAATGGTCCCTAATTCATTCATAAGTGATTGGAGTGAGTTGAGACCCTTAGATGCTTTTAAAAAAGGTTAGTTTGACTTTTGTCAATATTTTGTGATATGAGAATCCGATGGTGATTTTCTTAATTCATTATTGGAATCAATTTTGCATTAGTAGCAACGTTAGTTGGGTTCTCTAGCCTTTAAATTTTATTTTTACCCTTTAGATAGAAACTAGTTAAACTAAACTTTAAAGGAGCCCCGAGAGCTAATTCATTGTAAAATAATCTCTTTTTAAAAATTTGATGATTTCATTGAGTCTAAATATAAAACAAACCTAGTAGCATATTTGGTTCATTCCTCCAGTGTCCCAAACAAATCTTGAGGGTCTATTTAGATATATTTCTTGACTAACCAGATTGTTGGCTTGTATATAATCTGGTGCAATTAGTTCCTTCATTGCGATCGCATAGACCCTTGTCGTGATCATGAGCCTTGATAATCTTTTTTATCATAATTACGCGGTAGGTTACTCTGATAACAACGAGAAATTCTAGTGGAGTAGGTTAGGTTTGACCATAGTGTCGCAAGGCCTTCCTCCTACAATTGTGATGGCTTACTTATGCTAGTAAATGCTAACCCTCGCACTTGTGAGGTGGGGACAGTGATTGCAAGATACTATTTACCTGAAAAATATATAAATTTTCTATGTTCTTAATTTTTACCATTTTTTTGAATCTTGAGACCTCGAAATGACAATTTCAGTGAGAGGTTTTTATTAATCTTGCTTGGGTAATCTCTAAAATCTCATTTTCATCATTTCCTATTGATTGTATCTTCAAAATAACTCTTACAACTTTGTTTCAAACTTCAATTGAAGGGCTTTTGTTTGGTAAAGTATAAAATTAGTTTTCTTCAATTTAAGTCCAATTTTAACTTATTTTTCTTGGGTTTTCAGATTTAGACTCCTCTTTACTTGGGAAACATGATTCTTAAATAAAATTTTAGATGTATCCTTTTTGATTTTGAGTTAATTTTTGAACTATTCTGGACCCAAATCAAATATATCCAATATGGGTATTATTAGTTTTCTTTTGATGTGTAGATTATGTTTTTGATAGGTTTAGTTTATTTTGAGACTGTTCATGAAGGAAAGGTTTCATATGGATGGGTCTAGTCTTAGATTTTAGCTTTTTGAGGTAGGTCATGAGTTAACTTTCTTCAGACTGTGCTGGGTAGTTAAACATTCATATAAAACATGTTATGGGTTGGGGATTTAAATGTGGAAATAGTACTTTGAGGTTATTATTATTATTTTGTTTCCTGTGTAGAGGATAATATGTATATTGATGTTGACTTGAGAGATTATATTTATTGTGATGCCTGTGTGGGGGATTTATTTGATATTATAGGCCTTCTTTGAGCATTAATTCCCTCTATCATTATCGTAATGCTTGAGTGAGGAGTTTTGAAATGGTATTATTGATCTCTTACATGACTATTTATTCCAGTGATGTCATGCAAAGGCTAATATCATGCATTATTAACGTATTGAGTTGATTCCGAGCTCATTTATACCTATATTGAATTGATTATTATCTTCATATTGATTGGTTATAAACATTAAATTCTTATTTTATTCATACGTATTTATGAGATTTAGTGCCACTAAATAATATTAATTTTTGAAAGAAAATGAAACACTTTACAAAACCGTTTATCGAGGAATGTGCTGGTAAGGTGATTGAGATTGTGAAAGTATATAAGTTGTGAACCGCCCACAGGTCCTATATTTAAGCACTTATGCTCGAATGGTATATACGAAAAGTCATGTGATAACTTATATCATCATTATCCCACCATCATAGCATTGTATTATTTACACCTCTATCTATGTATTTATTGTTGTGTACTTAGCTTCTTTATTTCTTCATGTGTAGTTATTCTTGTATTTATATTATATTTATAGAACTGTTAGGATGTAGAGTGTGAGCTACCATATGAGAATTTGCTACATGTAGGTGGAAGCATGCTTATACTAATTCTTTACTTGTTTGTTCTTCTACTTTGCTCAGTCAACATGTGATACCTCCTAAGTACAAGTAGGTCGTACTCACTCTTACTTCTATTTTATTTTGGTGCAAATTTTGATATAAGTGAAACCCATGGTGGCTGATTCGTGCAGTGAGAGAGTTATATCAGATATTTGGTGAGCTCCTCATCTGGAGCCTTGTTCAGCCTCCCTCTATCTTTATGTCTTTATTTTATATTCGAAGACAGAGTTGTACTTACTAGATTCAAGTTTGGTAGTAGATTCTGTTTACACTTATGAAATCATATTTTAGGGATTGATGTATTTCTTTGGATAATTTTGTTTTTTGAATAATGTGGCATGACTTCGTTCCAGAAGTCTCGAATTTATTTAATTTCTTTCTTGTAGACACCTAATTTTGTCCCTCCCGAAGCCTAATTCATTCATTTTTACCTCACGTTATCATACACCCTCACCCATGTAATTGTACCCCACCAAAAATACAAAAAAATAACAAAATTTTAATAAATCCATAGCAAATCAAATCCCTAATATTCACTTATCCTAACAAATCTTATCTCAACCAACTCACACCCCTCACCTCCTACCCCTCACATTTTATTCTATTTTGTAAATAAATCAAAAAGGACAAAAAAAAAGCGGGGCCCACTACTAACAAACTCACACTGCCAATACCTCACAACACATATATATATTACTCCTAATCCTTTTTTCATTAATAGTAGAGCACAACACACATATTTCATACACAGACCATCACACACTCTCACACTCACTGATATATTTACCGAAGTACACATTAGTAGAGTTCAAAAGAGATGAAGAATAGGTAGAGATTAGGGAGTAGATCGAGAGACCGATCGAAGACAGGGAGAGAGATCGGATACCAGCGAGTCCTTGCCAGAAGCTTGCCAGAAAAGGGCTCTTCCACCACCAAGAAACATCACCAGCCCCTTTCTGCATGTTTTTCGACTGATCCATCACCAGAAACAACATGAATCAACAACCAAAAAAGCCAAATCCAACCCCTCTGTGCTAACTCCAGCAAATTCCCACTTGAAAGTTGCCGAAACAGCCACCGGGAACATCAAAAGCTACGTTTGGCTACTATTCCGGAAAAATTCATCATAAAATAGTACCATCAACTCAATTCTGATCTAAAATTCATGCTTCTTTGTTGTACGAATCGGGTTTCGGCTGTTCATCTACTTCTTTGTGATTTTTGAGTTTAAATCAGGTTTTGGATATCGTGTTTTGGACTATTTATACCTGATTTGGGGAGTCGAGATTTTGGTACTCGTCAAGGTTATTGGACACGGATTCTACTGGGTCTAATCATAATAATAAATAATTTTTGAAAGCGGCATTGAGGTCCAATTCTATCTTCTCTCCCTTTAATTTTTACAAGAATGTAAATGATTCGTTGTTTTGTATGTTTGAATCTTTATTGTGTGTTAGTTGATGTTGGTTTCAAACTTTGAAAAGTGAATTGATAATCAAAGCTTGTGTTAATCATTGACTGAGAATGAACTTGGGATGGAATTGAGAAATTGATAAAAAGGGTGAATATAGATCGATTTTAGTTTTTTGTTGTTTCTTGTTTAATTCGGAATAAACATGAACATTATTGAAACACGATAGAATTATGATATGTGAAATGTAGGTTCGGGTAGGCAAATTTAGGAATTGTGTTTGGTTGAATGTTTGAATATGAGTGGGAATGTTTCTTTCTAGTTTGTTGTATTTGATTCAAGTGTATTCATTTGACCGGGGAATGCCCCAGGGTTTCATGTATTTATTCATCGTGGAATGCCCCGGCGTATTATGCCTTCGAAGGAAGTTCGTGATCAAGGCCCGAGGCATCGGGTAAAGCATTGGAGCATAATTTAGGATTAGTGTAGGTTAGCGTAGGTTTAAATTTTTGCATTTTTTATTTTGGATGGTATAATTGGACTGGACACTAAATTTTGGATTGTTTTATTTTGTTTACTTGGTTGATTTTTTTGCGTGCTTTGTGTGGTTTATACATTTGTAGGGTCAAATTAGCCTATATGCTTCACCAAGCGACCGTTGTCAAACCACGGGACCGAGGGGTGCCTAACACTTTCCCCTCGCTCAACAAAATTTCTTAGCCGGAATCTCTATTCACAAACCAGTTTAAAGAGTCAAATCATTTTGAAAAGGATCTTCAAAGGTGACTTGACACACTGGATTATGTCAAGTGGCGACTCTGAACAAAAAATGTAAATAATCCCTTTTCAAAACAATTTTTTCAATCTTTTGTCGCTTTGATAATTAAAACCCTTTCAAATTTTAAATATAATATTGTGGTTTAAAAAAGGGGTGTGACAGCTCTGGCGACTTTACTGGGGATCTTTTTCAGAATTCGAGTTTATTTTGGAGTTATATCGGCTTAGTTTGGCATTGTGGGTGTATGGACGTTGTTTGTGTTATTGTTTGTACTTTTTTATCATCGTTGAGTGCCTACGTGCTATGTGTTTATAGTTTTTTATCTTATGTGTTAGCGCTTTATATCTGGTATCATTTGCATAATCCAAGTCAATTCTTTCTACAACAAGTCTGTAGTACACGTTGTGTATATGGCCTCTAGTTGATTCACCCTTATCTTAGGAGGGGGAGCTGTCGGCTGGTATGGAGTGGGTAGAAAGCTAAAGCAGCTACTATCGACCATACGCTCTCCGAACAACCCTGTTAGTGAACCCCAACGTAGGTCAGCTTTTAGGTCATGCTTATCTGCATCATATTGAGACCTAGCGGGATCCACTTGGTCCTTTGTAGGAGACTCACCTCTAAAGCATCCCTACGTGCTAAAATTTGCATCTCTGAGGGTAACGTGGTCATTTGACGAACTAGTTTTAGGAAAAGCATGTGCTAGAATTAAAGAAAGGTGTGTAGGTATGGAACAATCGAAAAAAGGAAAAAAAGAGAAAATAAAAATAAAAATAAAAAGAGCTTTGTAGTTTTTTAGAGTTCTTTATGGTTTTTATTTTTCACAATCCAAAAATTTAAAAAGATTTTCTTACCTTTTTCACACATTTACTCAAAAACAAAATCCTCAAAAAGATTTTGTCTTGATCTCCTTTAGCATGCATTCATAATTCAAAAATTCCAAAAAATATTTTTTAGGAGCTTTTTATAAAAGGAAAATTCAAAAAAAAAAAAAAAGATGGTAGAAGTTTTGTACATTTCATATAATGAAAATACCCAAAAATATTTTCCTTTCATAGTTGTTGGTGTCAGTTTTATGTGATGTGTCAAATTGAAAACCTCAAAAGAAAAGATTTTATTGACGTTTTTCCTCATCTGTTTGTGGTCGTATCTCTTAATTCAGGGTACAGTTGGTTATTTAATCTTTAATTATCCAATCTAGACGAACAATGCAACCCTGATTCTCCTCTTTCGGGAGTGAGATACGTAGGCAGCCTATTGTGGGTTCGGGGATCTTATTTACAAAATCCAAAAAATATTTCTTCACTCTTTATTAGAGTAGGTGTTTCATATACATCTCTAAAAGAAAACCACAAAATGATCTTCCTTTAACAATTTCAAGTTTTATTTTCGTATGAAATTCAAAATCGAAAACCCAAAAAGATTTTCTTTGATACTCATAGGTTTCATTTTGTATAGGATGTTAAAGCTGAAAAATTCAAAAGATTTTCGTTAATTTTTTTTGTCAATTTGTTATTTTCTTTTCTTTTTAAAGTTTCAAGAAAAAGAAAAAAGAAAGAAGAAAGAAAAAAGAGTTTAATTTTCCATTTTGGTAAGACTTCATGAACTACGCACACTTGATTCTCCTCTTTCGGGAGTGAGATACGTAGGCGCCCTTTTTGGGTCCGATGATCTTTTTCAAAGAAAAGAAAAAAAAAGAGTTTTTGAAAAAGTGTTGCACTCTAACACATTTGTTACCTCTTGTTCAGTTAGTTTAAGGTGGTTGGTTTGTGGCATCCTAGCTGGTCCTCCATATCACACCAAATCCAAGGAAGGGTTAGTTGTGTTCAACAAGGATATGGAGAGTGACATCATGGACCAAACAAAGAGTCAGGAAAATGAGAGTTTAAAACAAGAAATTATGAGTTTGAGACAACAAATGATGGAAATGTATCGAGCTTGGGCTAGTGGGTTGCCTCCTCCTCTATTCCCCACAATTGACCCTATAAATACCTTGAGCTTTCTATCACAATTGCAAATCTAGTTTCCTATTAATGATGTGCACCACAATATGCCTTATAATTAATTCCATGCCAAAAGCGTCCCAATGCTTCCATCACTCATTCTCTAGCCCTTTAGTATAAATCTATTACATTGACAGCACCACATACTGCCTGTGCTTTTGTTGTTCAACCTTCTATTGAGGCTTCCACTTTGGCTATCAATCCAACATCTTTGCTTCCCCAGGCCGCTAGTGATACATATTCAATACTCTTGATGATCATTTCTACATTCCTAAACCCACATCAATGTTAATTGGACCACCAAAATTTCTTAATAAGAAATCTAGGGATAATTTTACACTAATTGGGGAGTCGTATGCCAGTTTATTCTAGAAATTAAGAGAGTTGGGCATGATCACTCCTCTCCTTGGGTATACTCTTGACCTGCATTTAAGAAATTTTGATCCACAAGTACGATGTGCATATCATTCTGATGTTCAAGGTCACAGTGTTAAGGATTGTCATGCTTTGAAAAGAGAAATAGAAAGGATGATTCAAGAAAAATTGATTGTGGTGCAAAACATTGACGCCTCAATCGTCCCATAGAGTTCTTCGCCAGCACGAGGTACTGCATAATATGTGGGAAACAATGAGTAAAGCATAGGGATCCAGAACTTATTTGTTGAAGCGAATGTGTTTGATCATGGTGGAAGCTCTAGTCATGCTGATATGTAAACCAGTAACTAAGTTGTCAGGTTGAGCAATTGAGAAGTCACCCCTCTCCCTACTAGGAAGAGGTCTGGTAGTTTGTTTTATTTTCTTTTCTATTATTCAAATTATTTTGGGGTTGTAGTTTGGGATCTATCTTGTTTTGTCCCTTTGTCATTATGTTCAAACCCTTTTATCTTTCATTTTAATTAAATGGAGTGTCCCTTTTTTCCTTTGTATTTTAAATTTGTGTTGTTTGTTTGTTTTCTTTACATAGCTCATTTTATGTTGATTCTAGTCATATGACATGCTAGCAGAATTTTCAGCCAGATCTTGAAATCCAGTATAAGCATGAATATTGAATCAGAGGGTTAAAGTTAGAAAACGAGAGCATATGAGAAAATAGGTAGAGTGTTGAGATATTTGATGACAAGTTGAAGCCTTCTCTGAAAATTAAGACACTTATTTTGAGAATCACAAGAATAACTTTATCATCAATTGAAAGACATGGCTCAATTAGGTCAAATAGTGGCTGCGTGAACAGAAAAAAAACCATCTCCACAAAGTCATGAGTCCTTCAACACGAGGAATGTACAACAAAAATGGAGTAATATGTTGAACAAAGTGCAAGAGTAGTGATGCACAAATTCAGTTAAAGTTAGTTCTATAAAAATAACATGAATGATCTCCATCTTTTATTTTCACATTGCATAATATGTACTTGCATTTTTAAGGATTGATATGATGAAGACATTTCATTCTGCTATCCAAACGTTGTGTCATCCTTTGTTTACCCCATTTGAGCTTTAGTTCTATTTTCTTTCATACCCCTCTTTTGGAATCAAGATAGAGTCATCTCGTCATCTTTTGTTTACCCCATTTGAGCTTTAGTTCTATTTTCTTTCATACCCCTATTTTGGAATCAAGATAGAGTCAGCAAAGCTCAAAAGAAATGTGTCAAGCAAAATAATAGAGTCAAAAAAATTTCAAAAAAAAAGAGGAAAAGAAAATATGTTCAAAAAGAAAGAAAAGAGAAGAATGTCAAGAAAAATAAAGTCAGAAAAGTCCTAAAGAGAAAAAGAGTCAAAAAAAGAAAAAAATTAGAATCAAGTGAAAGAACAATCTGCCGGAACTACGCATGACCTTATTCTCCTCTATCGAGGAAGATATACGTAGGCTGCCCTACTCAGGGCTCGGTCCAATCAAATAAACAATTTAGAATTGCCCATTCAAAGAAACTAGGGCATGAGTTAATCTTCATTGTTTGAGTTGATTCCAAAAGTTGTAAGTCCTACCCCACTTCAAGTTTCGTTTGGACCTCATGTCATCCTTTCTTTCTAACCCTATTTAAAAGTCAAGTTACAACCAAATAAAGACCTTTAGATCAATCTTTGAGGATGTTAAGGCTAAGCATGCAATAGATATGGGGATGCATTTGGGGAACTACTTGTCTTCCTTAGCATAAGGAATCAAGAGAGAAATAAAAATGAGAGATACTTATTGGTGAAAACCCTTACGGGCATCGTAAGATGATGATAAGTTGAGAGAAATAAAAATGAGAGAGTCTTATTGGTGAAAATCGTCACAGGCACCATAAGGCGATGGTGAGCCGAGAGAAAAATGAGAGAGGCTTGTTGGCGAAAATCCTTCAAGGTGTCACTAGCCGAATAAGGTCTTGAATGCAATTGATCTAAGGAAGCAACTTAGTTTCAAGACCGTTAAATCAACAACAGCTGGAAGAAAGTGTCGGTAGAAAGATCAGATAGATTAATCCAAATGCATGTCATAATCATAAGAGTTGAGTGTCATTTTTAGATAATTTTTTCCTTTCTTTCAATTGAGGACGTTCATTGTCTTCTCTTTCTTTTCTGTGTTTTTATTTTATTTTTCTTGAGTCAGTTATCCAAATAAAAAAATATCATTTTTTTTCTCTTGTCTTTGGGTCAAGTTCATGTCAAAACAAGTGAGAAAAGATTTCAAAACTGGCTACCAGTTTCTTCAATTGCACAAAGCAAGACAAAGGGCCAACACATGAAAGAAACGAGATTGTAAGTCAGAATAAGGCATGCAGAAGGTTGTTATCAACACACAAATTTAGGGAATTCATAAAAATACCAAGGTTTAAAGGGGATTGTCTGAGAAACATAGCAAAGTAGAGATACTGTGTTTGTTTCAGAGTCACTCTTAATATTCTGAGTTTGGACCAACGATGCAACAAGGAAATTACAAATTCTAATGATTGGAAGCAAGATCTAAATGGGGCAAGTGCAAGAGAAATCTCCTTAAATTCCAAAACTACAAGCCAACCACCCTATTTTAAACTTATAAGCTTTCTTTATATGAAACTGGAACAATTGCGACCTTCTAATCAAGGGATTTAAAGCACAAATACCCAGAGGTACAATTCCTTATTTCGGCAAATGCAAATGCAGTATCGCTGTACAGTTTTGGTAATCCCAATTGTGGTAAAACTCATCATCTTGTACCCCTTAGAAACAAATTCTCTTATTTGGGTCTTTCATGTCTCATGTCTAGGAGGTGCACTTCTTAATTTGAACCGTTAATGCACTTTATTAAAGACCCTCCACTTTCACTCTTAAGAGAGGAACTTATTGGTCTCAGTCATTCAATTTCATCCTCAAAAGTGCACTTTTTGATCATAATCTTGATTCATCTTTGCATTACGCATTGTTGTAAGTATTTGTGATTGGGTTTTATATCCGCAAAAGCTTTTGATGAAAACTGGGGAAAAAACTAAAAGTAATTCATGTTGTATGGAATTTACTTTATGTTTAGGACCATCCTAGAAAATGGGAATCTACTTTATGTTCAGGACCCTCCTGAAAAATGAGAATTTACTTTATGTTCAGGACTCTCCTTAAAAATGAGAATCTAATTTATGTTCAGGACCCTCCTGAAAAATGGGACCTTACTTTATGTTCAGGACCCTCCTAGAAAATAGGACATTAGTTTGTGTTCAGGACCCTCCTGAAAAATGAGAATTTACTTTGTGTCCAGGACTATCCTGGAAAATAAGAATTTACTTTATGTTCAGGACCCTCCTAAAAAAGAAGACATTACTTTATGTTCAGGACCCTCCTGGAAAATGGGACATTAGTTTATGTTCAGGACCCTCATGAAAAATGGCACATTACTTTATGTTTAGGATCCTCCTGGAAAATGGGATATTATTTTATGTTCAGGACCCTTCTGGAAAATGGGACATTGCTTTATGTTCAGGACCCTCCTGGAAAATAGGACATTGCTTTATGTTCAGGACCCTCCTGGAAAATGGGACATTACTCTCAACAAAAAATGAATGAATGAAATCTTTATTTATCATAATCTTTGTTTGGGATAATTTTTGTTCTAGTTTTGATTTTGGTTTCAGGATTCCAGGACATTACTCTCAACAAAAAATGAATGAATGAAATCTTTCTTTATCATAATCTTTGTTTGGGATAATTTTCGTTCTAGTTTTGATTTTGGTTTTAGGAGCCCGCCTGAAGAATAGGGTAATAAAGTTGTAAGTCAGGAGCCCGCCTAAAGAACAGAGTGATGAAATTGAAAGTCAGGAGCCCGACTGAAGAAAAGGGTGATGAAATTGAAAGTTAGGAGCCCGCCTAAGAACAGAGTGATGAAATTGAAAGTTAGGAGCCCGTCTGAAGAACAAGGGTGATGAAATTGAAAGTCAGGAGCCCGCCTGAAGAACAGGGTGATGAAAATTGAACGTCAGAAGCCCACCTAAAGAATTGGGTGATGAAATTGAAAGTCAAGAGCCCGCCTGAAGAACAAGGGTGATGAAATTAGAAGTCAGGAGCCCGCCTGAAGAACAGGGTGATAAATTGAAAGTCAGGAGCCTGCCTGAAGAACAAGGTGATGAAATTAAAAGTCAGGAGCCCGCTTGAAGAAAAAGGGTGATAAAATTAAAAGTCAGGAGCCCACCTGAAGAACAGGGTAAAAGAGTTGAAAGTCAAGCAACAACGTGAAGAAATTGAAAGTCAACAGATTGAAAAATAGCAAGTCAGGAACCCGCTCGAAGAACAGGGTGAAGAAATTAAAAACCAAGCAACAAATTGAAGAAATTGCAAGTCAGGAGCCCGCCTGAAGAATAGGGTGATGAAATAGCAAGTCGAGAGTCAAGGAAAGCTGCATAAATAGGAATTTTGTAATTTCATTTATCATTTAACTTGTAATTTTTTATTTTTTGATGTAATGATAGAGTCGTGGACCGAAACCTCGACAGGGCTTCACTCGACTCTCTAAATCGGTATAGTCCCTCTGCTTCCAACCCTTTGAGATACCTGTGACTTGATTTCTTCATAACTTGGATCAGTAGGATGTCCTAAGTCGAGACCCGGTTGCTCTTCTTCCTTCTGTTTCTTTTCTTGAATAATGGCCGGGTCAAAATTTGGTCCCGTTGTCTCCTTTTTGTCAGAAAACACTTTGTGTTTACACCCAAAAAGGTCATGATTTAGACACCTAATTTTGTCTCTCCCAAAGTCCAATTCATCTATTTTTACCTCCTGTTATCATACACCGGCGCCCATGTAATTGTACCCCATAAAAATATAAGAAAACAGCAAAATTTTAATAAATCCATAACAAATCAAATCCTTGATATTCATTTATCCTAACAAACCTTATCTTAACCAACTCACACCTCTCACCCCTACCTCAACCCCCTACCCCTCACATTTATTCCATTTTGTTAACAGATTAAAAAGGATAAAAAAAGAGAAGCGGGACCCACCACTAACAAACTCACACTTCCAATACCTCACAGCATATACACATTACTCTTGATCCTTTTTCCATTAACAGCAGAGCACAGCACACACAGTTTATACACAGACCATCACATACTCTCATACACTCACTGATATATTCATCGATGCACACACTAGTAGAGTTCGAAAGAGGTGAAGAATGGGTAGATATTAGAGAGTAGATCAAGAAAGAGATCAGAGATAAGGTGAGAGATCGGAGACCGGTGAGTCCTCGCCTAAAACTCACCGGAAAAGGGCTATTCCGCCACCAAGAAACACCGCCAGCCCCCTTCCCCATATTTTTAGACCGAGCCATCACCAGAAACAACGTGAATCAGCAACCAAATAATCCAAATCCAACCCTCCTATGCTAACTCCAACAAATTCCCACCTAAAAGCTGCCGGATAGCCATTGGGAACATCAAAATCTGCATTTTGCTACTGTCCCATCAAAATCCATCAAAAAATAGTACCATTAGCTTGATTTTGATCTAAAATCATGATTCTTTGTGGTACAAATTGGGTTTCAGGTGTTCGTCTGCTTCTTTGTGATTTTTAAGTTAGAATCAGGTTTCGGATATCGCGTTTTGGACTGGTTTATACTTAATTTGGAGAGTTGAGATTTTGGTACCCGTTGAGGTTATTGGACATGGATTCTACCGAGTCTAATAAGAACAATACATCGATTTTGAAAGCAGCATTGAGGTTCAATTTTATTTTCTCTCCCTTTAAATTTTACGTGAATATGAATGATTTGTTGTTTGGTATGTTTGAATCTTCGTTGTATGTTGGTTGATGTTGTTTTTGGACTTTGAAAAGTGAATTGATAATCGAAGCATGTGTTAATCATTGGTTGAGAGTGAATTTGGGGCAGAATTGAGAAATTGATAAAAAGGGTGAATATAGATTGATTTTGGTTTTTTTGGTGTTTCTTGTTTAATTCGGAATAAACATGAACATTATTGGAACACGATAGAATTATGATATGTTGAAATGGATAGGCAAATGTAGGTTTGGATAGGCAAATTCAGAACTTGTGTTTGGTTGAATGTTTGAATGTGAGTGGGGATGTTTCTTTTTAGTTTATCGTATTTGATTTAAGTGTATTCATTTGACCGGGAAATGCCCCAAGGTTTTATTTATTTATTCTCTGGGGAATGCCCCGACATATTATGCCTTTGAACGAGGTTCGTGATCAAGGCCCGAGGCATCAGATAAAATATTGGAGCATAGTTTAGGTTTAGTGTAGGTTAGCATAGGTTTAAATTTTTGCATTTTTTATTTTGGACTGTATAATTGGACTAGACATTAAATTTTGGATTGTTTTATTTTGTTTGTTTGCTTGATTGTTTTTGCGTGCTTTGTGTGGTTTATACATTCATAATGTCAAATTAGTTGATATGCTCCACCTAGCGACCGTGGTCAAACCATGGGACCGAGGGGTGCCTAATGCCTTCTCCTCGGTCAACAGAATTCCTTAGCCAGAATCTCTATTTGTAAATCAGTTTAAAGAGTCAAATCATTTTGAAAAGGATCTTTCAAAGGTGACTTGGCACATCGAATTATGTTAAGTGGCAACTCTGAACAAAAAATATAAATAATCTTTTTTCGAAACAAATTTTCAATTTTCTGTCGCTTTGATAATAAAAACCCTTTCAAACTTTAAATATAATCTTTTGGTTTAAAAAGGGGGTGTGACATTTCTTATTTTATTTTTTCCATTATGGAGGGGGGAGGGTTGGCTTACCTACTAAGACTGCATCAAGGTAGGTGCCATCAAGACCTCAACTTTTGGATTGTGACAAAAATCACTCAGGATATATCACAGTGCAAAAATATCACAAGTTCACAATCATCATAATAGACTTAGTCAATTTCATTGTACTTAACTCATGCATTCAAGTAATAACAATGAACTCACAAATTAAGTATGTGTAACACCCTGAGTCTATACCCCGGACGTTACACAGTGCTAGTCACCCCGAAGCCCCGCCATAAGTTTGATATCTGAAACAAATAATAAATACTGAAAATTGAATACTGAAACATCTATCTGAAATACTCTAGTATGAAAGCCTCTAACTGTCTGAATATGGAGTTAATGGGACAAGTCCCCAACTAACTACGACTACTGAATTAAACTGAACACTAAAATAATGAAATAATATAGTAACTTTGTCCTCGAACTATGAGGATTCACCACTAAGTCTGCTGCTGATAGATGGGCAGCTAAGTTCGGTCAGGAGCCCGTATGTCTAAACCTATGATATAAAACATAATAACAAAAAAAAATATGCGCCAGTACTTTGAATGTACTGGTATGCTAAGTGAGTTAGGCTGATATGCATGGGTTCATATGCATGAACAAATAACTGACTGAGTAACATGAATTTAATTGAATGAGGATACATATATAACTGAAAACTGATGAAACACTGATTATGCAACATTGTACACATATCTACAAATACTATGACTGAGATCGTGGTACCACTGGATACTGAGTTTTGATAACTGAAAGAAAGATATCCGAGTTTATTGATACTAAAGTACTGATAACTGAGTGACTTTTTTTTACAGTCCTAATTCTGTGGAACTATACTGAGTTCCATACTGAGCTGAGTGACTGTGTCTGATAGTCCTGATTCTGTAGAACTGAACTGAGTTCTATATTGAGACTGAAACTAAAATTGTGGGAGGTAATCATCTAATCGATATGCCCATTCTCTGAACTGATTTGGGGTCTAACCTGTAACCCTAATTGGAAGGGTGTTAGTACCATGCCATGAGTAAAGACAAGTGTTGAGTCACCCTCATCTGGCAAGTGCTCTGAGTGAGAACGGTAATACCCTCAACTGGCAGGTAATACACCTCATCAACCCTCAACTGGCAGGTTGATATCTCAACCTACATTGGGTATGTAGTTCTGGAACACAAGGGCTGCATCTAAGGACCACACCCTCTGCTGGTAGGTGAATCCCCATCTTTGGGTTCACTCGGTGCTGAATCCTACTCCCAACTAAATAAATACTAAACGGATTTCTAAACTGTACTAGGCTGGATTGAACAGTTTCTGATCATGCTGTCTAACTGAACTGAACTGAACTGAGTTCACTGGGTTCCATTAACTGACGGAGTACTACTGAGTTCTGTTAGCTGACTGAGTTTACTAAGTTCTGAATTGATTACCGAACTGAGACCGTGACTGATTTCTGAGTACCACTATTTGTGACACTACTGAGACTGTTCTATAACTACTGTAGCTCTAGGTAAGTAGCTAGATTTTTAGGTATTGAATACCCCCAGGACTCAATAGCATAAAAGCAAACACAGCATGGACTTGGAAAGCACAATGATGCACACTTGTTCATAACTCATTCATAGAGACATTTCATCAAATACTTGTGAGATATAATCTTGCACCTATACTAGCATGTCATGATTTTCACCTTTAATTCACATGAGCAATTTATCAAGTACTTGGGGATCATAATCTATACACATGATACTAGACAACATGTAGGCATCATACTTTCAAATCCCAATTTGTAAATCAAGGGTTTTTAGCATAAATTCACATTATACTACACACATCATAAGTAATTTCACATGAAACTTGAAATAAACCATGGATTAGAACACGATTTTACATTATAATCATGAGTACACTCAAATCTAACATAAAATTCATGAAATTAAGTAACTTGTAGTCTAAAAGAGTTTCTGGAACTCCAAGGGTGTAAGGAAACTCTTGGATGAACACTTCACCTACCTTGGTGCTTGAATTAGTGAAGATTGATGGTGCTTTCTTGAAGCTTGAATCTTGAATTGGAAACCCTAGGGTTTTATTCTTGAGTAATTTTGAGAATAGAGAATGTATTTTGCCTCTAAAGTGGCTTAATCTCATATTTTGGTAGCTGATATAAGGTGGGAAAAGACCCATTTACCCCTCTGGATGTGGGCTTCTAATGACTGAAAACGTCCCATTGATGCACAGCCCTACGCACTGCATTGATGGGATCGACGCTATGGTCGGCGTGCCACATTGAGTCTATGTTGGCTCACTATAATTTGACACTGGGAGTTGGAAAAAACATTTATCAATGCGATAGGCGGCACGACATGTCGAGATCACGTTGATTCACTAATTTGAACTTCCAAACGTGGCTCAAACGATGCTCGAAAAATCTGAAACTCGCCCGAAAATGCCTACTAACATTCTTGACCTTGAATCAACTTAAAGATCGATATTTTAAGGCCATAAGGATTGTGAAATAAGATCGTTAACTTATGAACACTAAAATAATTCTAAGTGTAAATACTTGGCTAAAATTTATGTCTTGGACCTCTTTTCAAGCTTTAACGGACTGAGTTAAGCTTAGGATTTTGCGGGGTCTTACAGTATCCGTGAAGGCTAGTTCACAAAAATTTAATTTAGGAGTAAGCATGAATTCTAAATTAGTTTTACTACTCCAACAAAAGCTATAACCTACCTCAACCAAGTATCCAAATACAACTACTCTGGAAGATGCTTGTCCTTTCTCGAATGCATTCAATAACTTCTCCAATTCTAGGCATTATAGACTAAAACCCATTAATTTTATCCTTGTATGTACCCTAAATCATTAAGTTTGAAATTTTCAGCCATTAATTTGCCTCAATTGCCCATAATACGTGTTAAAGGGAAGAAACTCTGCACTAGAAAATATAATCTAACAATCTAGAGTCATTATCAAGTACTTTTAGTACTATCCATAGGTAATTCTCATCAATTCATTAACTTAGGGTGTGAACCCAATAATTTTGCCACAACCCTTGTTCTAACAATTCTACAAATTAAATGGATCAATCTTACATTAAATGAGTGTAATAATCTTACCTCAACAATAGAAATCATCCAAGCTGGTAGGAAATTACTTCTTTCAATCCAAAGGTTAAAATTTTGGATTATAGGGAGAAATAAGGTAAAAAATAAAAAATGCGCTCATTTAACTGTCGATAACCATTGCATCGGGCACCTGACCTCTACAACGGTCCCGCTGTAGCGAGTAATATCCTTCCACGATGGTCCTTAGCTCCTCGCTAGTTGCTATGGTGGTCAGCTAACCACTACAGAGGTTTATGATAGTCAACGAGCTACTATTTTAATCACAGGCAAAAAACAGAAAACTTCCTACTTTCCCCCCATTTCACAAGACGGACTTGAAATTCTGATAACTTAGATTTATCCTATTGTGGAAAATGTCATAATTGGAGTACTACAAATCCATTTCTCATTTTAAAAGTTTCTATAGACTATAATGTCCCTTGACTATCATAATACAACCATCAAACCGTCAAACACTATACCATGAGACACAATAATCTCTAAACTATATAATACCAGATTTTTGTTGGAAACCACCCTAGCTTTAGATTTTAATAACTCTCATCCTAGGGAAAGCTCTACCAGGGCACTTATACTGTAAAAAATACTATAATGATGAAATGGCTCATTACATTAGACACTAAACAATCGTTTATCCCTAAACAACAACAAGAAAAAAAGAGAAATCAAACATAAAGTTACTAGAATCGGCAAACAACTATGAATATTTGCTATACATGTTCACTTTGGTCTCCAAGTGGCCACCTCAATAGGATAGTTCTTCTACTAGACCTTTACAGATGCAATCTCCTTAGTCCTTAATTTCCATTTGGATCTCTCCAAGATAACAATGGTTTCCTCTTCATAAGAGAGATTTTCATCAAACAAAAATCCTACCAATTGATATTGTCATGATCCCCATAATATCAAGAATCAAAACCTAGAACATAGGATGAACTCCCGACAAAGGCAAGGCCAACATAAAAACCACCGGTCCTACATCTTTCAGAATCTCAAATGGTCTAATATACCTCAGACTAAGTTTGCCCCACTTTCCAAATTGCATAACACCCTTCGTGGGGGAATCCCTGAGCAACACTTGCTTATCTTCTATGCAAATGCACGTCTTTTACCTTTTGATCCACATACTCTTTTGACTGGCGTTGAGTCACCACAAAATTCTCTTATACAAATACTACCTTTTTCCTTGAATCCTGTAAAATATTCGTACCCAAAGGTCTCACCTCAAAGTATCAAACCATCCAATAAAAGATTTGCACCTCCTCCCAAATAAATAATCAAAAACTGTTATTATATGCACCAAAGGTAGGAACTGATTCTAATGGCCTCTAAAATCAATAACACAAGCATGGAGAATGTCCCCCAACACCTAGATCATCCACTTAGACTGTCCATTGATCTGAGATTGAAAAGCTGTACTTAGATCCAATCTTGTACCCAACACTTCATGTAGTTTCTTCCAAAATTTAGAGGTAAGGTAAATTGTGTAACCCTATAAAACAATAGAAATAGGAACTCCATGTAGCTTGACAATCTCCTTGAGATGATTTTAGCAAACTTAGTTGCACTATATGTGACTTGAATTAGAATGAAGTGTCTGGACTTAGTCAGCCTATCCACAACAACTTAGATAGAATCATACTTCCCCAAAGTCTTGGGAAGATCAACAACAAAATCCATAGCTATCATCTTCCATTTCCATTCAGGAATAGGCATCCCCTAAAGAGTACTACGAGGCTTCTTATGTTCATACTTCACCTCTTGGCAATTCTAACCCTTAGCCAAAAAATCAACTATGTCTCACTTCATTCGGTCCCATAAATAGTGTTTCCTCAAGTCATAGTACATCTTGATCACACCAAGATATATGGATATCTTAAGTTATGAGCCTCAACAAGTATGTTAGGAATCAAATCATCAATAAGGGGCATACAAACTCACCGTTTAATCCTCACAACACCCTCATCATCAATAATGATCTCTGTCACACACCATTTTTCTCGCTAAAAGCTGGATTCGATGTGACAACTCTTTTTAGGATTATTTAATAGAGTGAAGAGTTGCCACCTAATGAATTAAGATGTGTTAGGTCACCATTCTATTATGAACTTATTTTTATTATTTAGTCTAGTCTACCATAAATTCGGGTAAGGATTCAAATTACCTCAGAAGGAAGGTGTTAGGCGCCTTTCGAGGTCCACAAATCTAATCTCGACCAAATTCATATATTATGTGGGATTTCTATGTGATAAAAAAAATCACTTATTTTTATTAACTAATATCAACTACGTGATGTAATAAAGAATACTTTCAACTAGTGTACATTTCACACAAAAAATGAAAAATACAAGAGATGTGAGACTGACCTTTTGCGACATGCAAATAATAAGTGAAAAGTACCATAATTTGTGTATTCTTCGTCTTCCTCAGATCACAGACTCTGGTGAACTTCTTTGCTTTGTCGTACATCCAAGAAAGAAAATATTCAAGCTTAAATCGAAATAATAATTGACTACAAATAACGAGAGACATGTTAGTAAGATGTGTCACCTTAATTTGGTGATAAATTTAATGTAAAAAATAAATAAATTGACAACACATAAAATTAAAATTGAGAAAGAGGGGGGATAAGGTATGACAAGCTTGAAACGAGCCCAATTTGATGTTACTCCCGCTATTTCAATTTCTATGCAGAATCTCTTAAATGCCTTAAGACAAGACCAAATAAATTCTTAAAGAAACTTATTCAAGAGTACCAAGCAAAATATTTCCAAATATATATATATATATATATCATATCATATCAAAGTATGTTGATAATTTAGTATAGTAATAAAAATTGTCAAATTTTTGAGACTTTTAAAAGGGTGACGTACAAAATGAAAAAAGACGAGGTGACGGCTCCATTTGAGCTCTGCTTAGCGCATTGACTCCTCGCCCCGCATGGCAGAATGCCATTCCATTGTGATGTACATGTAAAAATTAAAGGAGTGAGAGTATGTCTGTTCTTATTGTTTAACCAATCAAAGAAAAAACTAAAATTATAAAGTAATAAAGATTCTTGATTAAAGTAAACACCTAAAAAGAAAAAAAATTATAATCAAGAGACATAATTGATCAATGGAGAGAATTCAAAGACATTGTTGCAGCTTGTACTTAAACAGCTACTCAATTATAACATTGCAATGACTTGTACTACAAACTTGGAAATGAGAATGTGACAGTGAAAGGGAACTGATTAAAAGAAAAGCAATGCGCTAATATAATTGTAACTACCAATTGACTTATCATGAACACCCAACACATTTCATCTTGGCATTCGACAAGACGTAAACAGAAAAGATAAGAAAAAACTAATAAACATTGATAAGATGGTGTTGAGAAAGTATTTTCTAAACAAACTATCCAACAATATCAACATACATAAAATATAATTTGAAATAAACTTTGATTCAAATAAAGGTTTCAAGATAAAGATGGCACATATATTTTACCTCAAGCACTATTTGGTCATATTCCTTACTGCCTAACCCAAACAATATATGAAAATTAGACATAAAGTAACACTAAAAGCAAGAACAAATTGTAGGAGATTTCATTATAGTCTCGTACTGAACTCAACGACACTCGACAAGAAGAAGTACGAGCCTTTTATGGCTAAAATAAACAAACTCACTAGACCTTCTCGACCCGACGAGCGTGGTTGTGAGATGAATATTAATATTCAAATAGTTTTATGCAAAAACTATGAATTCATGTGCATCATAAATTATCCTATAATAATATGGTCTCATGATGTGATAGATCTGGATTTTGAAGCTACGTTAATGGAGGTTTTTGGATAAGATTATGGACCTTCCATGGTAATGAGCGGTGGTGATATAATGGTGTTAAATAGAGAAACACAAGCTTTATTGTGTGCCTTCCTATAAAGATCATCCAAATCCCCCCTCAAACGAGTGCTACCCCCTCTTTTAAATATATGATCTTGGGGTGTATAAGAAGCAAAGAGAGAGGGAAAAAAAGACGTTGGGAGAGTATAAAATAAGAAAAGATCTTTTTTCATGTAAAAAAATGATAAAAGGGGTTATTTTGAAGGAAGTAATATTCTTCCATCTAAAGAAAATATTTTTGATTTTGTAGGAGGATTTTAGAGATATGAAAAAATAAAATAAAATAAAATAGGTAAAATTGATTTGAAAAGATTTTGAGAATAAAAAATACTCTTCACTAGAAAGGAAAGATAATCAGGAGGACTTTTCTACTTATGAAAGGATTTGACTGAAAATTTGAATTTAAAAAAAAAATAAAATTTTGAACTTATTTAGGATTAAATAAATTTCTTTCAAAAATAATATTGTAAAATTGGTAACTATTAAACTACTAAGTGAAGAAAAAAATAATGCTAAATTACTAAATCAACCATTATATTTATAGTAATAATAATAATAATAATAATAATAATAATATTAATAAAAAAAACTAGATGTTTGTAAATTACCAGCGTGAATATTAAATAATTTAATAAGTATTAACAAATTACGTAAAAATATTATATTTAAATTAATAAATTGTATATAATACAAAATGATATAATACAAAAGTAATAAAATTAAATTATATATTTTCAAATCATGAATGTGATACGTTAAGATTTATTCAACGCTAAAATAATAAGTAAAAAAAATTAATAGCCAAAATTAATAGATTTTGTAAAACAACCGCCTAGGAAAATTATCGGGAGGTCAAAATTGGGTGTCAACAATCTTGGCTTCAATTTTCAAAACTATATCACAGACCTTACTCAATATTGTATCCTCAAATTGCCTATCCTTGATTGATCAAGAAATGTAGATGTCGCCTCTACTCTAGCTAGTAATCCCCTTCTCTTTAACACCTGAATTAGCATTAAGCAGTTAGCTAAAGATCGAACCTCCCTAGCCAATGGACATTTAGAAACCTCCAGATAATCTGAACTACCCATGCTTTCTATTTTTCTACTTGATGCATCCGCTACTATATTATCCTTGATGGGATCATAAAGAATCATCATATTATAATCCTTGAGTAGCTCCATACATCTACACTGTCTCAGGTTCAATTAGAATTGAATGAAGGCATGCTACAAGCTACAATAGTTAGTGAACACTTCACATCACTCCCCACACAAATGTTCCTCAATATGTTAAGTGCAAACACCATAATAGGCAACTCCATTTCATGAGTAGGATAGTTCTCTCATGAACTTTGAATTTCCTATAATCATAGGCAATAATATCCCTTTCCTGCATTAAAATAACACCTAAACCAGAACATGAGGCATCAAAATATATAATGAAGTCATTACCCACCACCAGCGAGGCAAGAATAAAAAGAAGGTCAGTAACGTCTTGAGATTTTAAAAGATCTTCTCACAACTATTAGACTGAAAAAAGGTACCTTTTTCTAAGTCAGATGGGTTAAATACAATGAAATAGCAGTGAACCCATTCACAAATATGTGATAGTAACTAGCCAAACCCACAGAGCTACAAAGCTCAATTACGAAGGTAGGCCTAGTCTAATTCTTACCCACCTCAATTTTTGATGGGTCTACCATAACCCCTTCTTTCAAAAACACATACCATAAAAAGAACACTAAAGACAACTAGAACTCACCCATAGAAGATTAGGCATACAACTGCTTATCGTAAAGCAAACCTAACACAAACAAGTGATCATGTTCCACCCTATAGGGCTTAAACACCCATTCATTAAACTTAGAGTATACAAGAATATCATCAATGAAGACAATCACAAATAAATCCAAGTAGGACTTAAATACCCATTCATTATTCTTATAAAACCAGTCAGGGTGTTATTTACCCGAATGACATCAACAAGAACTCATAGTGACCATAACATATCCAAACCCCATTCTTAGTAATTTCTTCGGCCCAAATCTTTAATGGGTGATACTCGAACCTCAAATCAATTTTAGAATATACCAAGTCACCATGTAACTGATGAAAAGAATCACATATCCTTGGTAAAGGGTTCGCAAGAACAATCTTGACTTTCTTTATACTTTATAATATAAGGCCCTTTAAATAATCGTAAATGGCCTAAAATGTAACGACCTATGAGAGAGGGGTTTTTAGAAAAGAAAGCGTACTAATCCAGCGAACAAAACAAAATAAATCATAACTTTAATAAACTACTGATAGTCTATGCATATACATAGACTAGCGTCTTTCTTCTTAACGAACAACACAAGAGCATGCCATAGAGAAACACTAGGGGGGATAAATCTCTTATTAAGTAATTCCTGCAGTTGGGCTTTTAACTTCCTTAGTACAGTTAGTTCTATCTTGTATGGGGGAGTAGAGATGGGATACATTTCCAACTCTAAATTTATACAGAAATTAGTGTCACGATCCGGTGGCACACATGGTAAGTCAGCAAAAAATCTGTAAAGATTCATACACTATCAGAACTGACTTAATAGGAGTGACCACTATAGTAGTATCTCAATATGAGCTAGAAAGAACAAATTGCTCTTTCTAATAAACCTCTTAGCACGAATAAAAGAGATAAGCAACATAAGAGTAAGATTATAGTAACCTTACTACTTGAGTATCCCAAACATAACCACAGTTACTATCTTGGAATGATGATTTAGAATTACATGGTATGGAGATAACCAATTCATCCCAAAATGATGTTAAAATCTACCATGTCTAAGCCAAATCCACCCAAGTCTGGTACACTACAAAAAAAATAAAACAAGCACAATATACCTAATCCATAACAACTAAATCTTCGTCTGGAGTGGAAACATGCACAAGAGTTTCAAGCATATCACACATCATATCCAACCTCAAAGCAAATCTAACAAAAACATATAAGTATATACTACCAAGATCAAACAAAATAGTGGCTATCCGATTATAGATAAGAATAGTACTTGTGATAACTTCATCGGATGCTTCCACCTCAAGCCTACTTAAAAAGCATTACATCAGGCTTTATCATCCACATATGCATCGTTCTTGTTAGGATGACTACAGCCTCAATTTGCATGCCACCACCTCAATTGGCTTGGTTTCAATCCCTACCTTTCTAGTGATAACCACACCCACCCTATGGATGGACTCTACCATTACGACCACCTCTACTACCTGCTGGATCTAAAGATCGAGGAGTTTGTTGCTAATTGACATGACCAGGCTACCTATACCTTAGACAAAACCTATGAATGTGCCCTACCTCACTCATAACAAATATAATCTAGAGAGAGACATTAAGTTGGTGTTGATAAAGTCAAATACCACCAAAATCTCAACTAGGTTGACTAGTCATTGATGTACCCTCAACCAATACCTACAACACAGACTGAATGAAAAGTGTAGCATATTCCTAAAAACTCTAACCTTGAGAACAAGAACCATTATAATTATGCACCTTTTGGGCCTTCTTTCTTAATGAGTTGGTATAACCTTTCTATCTCACATCCTTAATACTTTTATAAAAAGTTAATCACCAACTGAAAAGGCTTTCTAAAGGATAAAGCAACAAATCCGCTCTTCCTATAAATTAAGTATCTACAAAGAATTATGAGAAAGTGAGTAAAACCTATCCTTATAGGATGAAATTAACGAGCTCCACTACTAGATGATTGTAAACTCATATCTTATCTTATCCCTTAAAGTATGAGGGACATACTTCTAAAGAAAAACCAAGTATAATTAATTCCAAAAAAGTAGAGAAGATCCAACAACCATACACTTTACATAAGCTCACCAATCTTTGCATATCCATGAAGCTAAAAAGTCATAAACTCAATCTCATATCTCTAAACTATTCCCATCTTATGGAGTCTCTCATGGAAATTAATAAGAATTCATAAGCATCCATGGATTCAGGCCCATGGAAAACTGAAGTCTTCATCTTAAAAAATTACAAAACACATCATGTGTATCTTTAGTAATCATCGGACCAATTACCTAGCATTAGAAAACATCAATCTCCGATGGTTTATCTATTCTGGAATCCATGACATCATCTCGCTACACTATCAGATACTGAAAAATAGGCACAATAGATGTAGCCCCATATAAGACCCTTAAAATTTCCATCATCTTATTTTTTACCTTCCCGCAGGCGTAATATTAATTTTTGACTTGAATCATGTTTAGGGATGATAAAAGGGTATTCTAGAAAAGTTTTGGAATTTTTGGAAGAGGTTCGGAGTTATTTTAGGATACTAAAGCAGTGAGGGTCCATAATATCACCATGTCATGGAGGTTACCCTCCGCGATATTGGCATGGCATGAAGGATAACCTCTACGATATTGACATGCCACACTAAGGTGTAACTTTTATCTAGTTTTTAATTTTCTCACTTGGGGTGAGGGGTTTTTGGTCTTTTTACACCTTGTAGGACTTTTAAACATAAAATAGTCTCATTACCATCAGTTCTCAAAGATAAAACCCCTTTATTTCACTCTCAAACACAAAACCCAAGAACATTCAAGGTTTTTACTGAGCATTAATCATCCAAGCTCCAAACTTCAAATTGATTACAAATTCTTATGTCTTTCAGGCATGTTTCCCTTCTCTAAACTTTAATTTTACATTGTGTCATAAAGTTTATGGATTATCATGTGGCTTTAATTATGGGTTATGAAATTGGGTTGAGTGGTTTTGGTTATTAATGATTGAATTACTTGGCCCATGTTTTGAATCAATTATTCATGCTTTAAATTGATGTTTTTGGACTGAATTGGTATATTATTTAAATAGTTGAAATGAGAGACATGGTTTTCCCTAATTTGGATGAATTTTGGCTTGGAATTGTATGAATCTCAACCCACTTTGTGAATTTGACTTTTATTATGGAAAATTGCATGGTTTGACTTGCTATTGAACTCAATGCATTGGATTAATGGATAAACAAATATATAAATGGATTTGGATGGCCTTGGTGGTAATGTTTTGGATTTTAATGGAAATTGGGAGTAAAATTTAGTTGTGTGAATTGATTTGGCATATGTAATTTAGCTTGTAAGTGTATTGGTATAATGATACCAAGTGGTAAATGCCTTAATGAATAATTCCCAAGTTAATGGTTGGAATTATGTGAAAATTATTTTAACTTAGGCTTAAAGAGGGTTGTGTAGATTGCTCTGGAAGGTAAAGGTCCCGAGGAGACCGATACTGGAAACCATATTTGCCGACGTAGGGGTCTTTATGACCGTGTGCATAGTGCACACATTATATATATTTTTGGAATGGATGGAACCTCGATAGCTTTGGATCTTCCTAAGATTTCTTCGATTCATTTTTCTAACATACACTAGGCCCTTTTATCAAGGGGAGTTGAACCCATATAGCCTGTGGGTACCCTTAGAATAGATAGAGCTACATAGTCCAGGATAATGGTTTTAAATCTTATGCTTAAACCTTTTTCCATATCCAGCATCTTATATACATATATATAATGTGTGTATGTGGCTTAATTTTGTTTTGAATATGGCATTATTTTATCCCTATCCTGAGCTACATGCTAGTATTTATCCCATTGATCGTCGTAGGTTGCTATATTATTTCATAATGTAGGATTCAAAGATATTTTTTACCCCTGTGCAGCATTAGATGGATTAGCATATTCATTAAAGTAGTAGTGAAGTGATGACCTTCCATCCTTCGAAAGACCCTATCATTTACATATTCTTTTATTTTGACTAAGCACTTTTGGATTTTTTTTGTCATGGTCGGGGGTATGTCCTGACCTATTTGGTATTATGGTATTTGAGGCAATTGTGGACAGATATGGGTTGGTTGGTTATTGTATTGACTCTTAGTTTTATTAAGTCATTTATTCATCATTTTATTTACATATTGAGTTAGCTTCCGCATTATTATTGTTATTATTTTATGCTCATTAGATTAGGTTAACGTGGTGGTCTCCGATCTATGGTGGACTTGAGATACCCATCACGGTCAGTCCATGGTTCAGACCGTGACAAGCCTGAAATCTGAGCAAGATTTAGAGTCATTGGTTGTCCATAAAGTCATGTCAAGTAGAGTCTTTTTATAAGAGGAGGCTACCAGGCATTTAGAAATGTTTTCCTTTCTTGTGTTTTATTTCGAGATGTAGAGCCTAGGTGTATTGAAACTTCTCTAACTCTTGGTTTTCTCACATTTCAGATCATGCCTCCCTAAAGATCTGATATTCGTAGAAACTCTACTGAGAACTTTATCCTACCTAAGGAAAATGTGGAGGGGTGTAATGACCCTTCAGATCATTTTCCATATTTCTTCTTATTTTCACCGTTTGAGATTCTCTATAGCTGCCCTAAGTCATTTATGACTTGTTAGGATCAATGGTTCGGTTAACGGGCAGTTCTTTTGATATTTAGAACAAATTCCCTATTAAGAAGCCTTTAATGGTTCCAAATCGCCATCGGCAAAAACTTCAATGAAACAATCTCAAATGCAAATTCCAACTGTGCGCCAATAAATTTGGAATATCAATTTTAGGCTAGGTAGACCTTTGGTTTGGGTCCCAATACACTCGAGCTCATTTCGATCTATCAATCAAAAATTTGAAAGTTTAGATGTGGGATCCATATTTGGTTGAAACAACCTTAGATTGAAAATTCAACTTCGCCAACGCATTCGGAATGTTGAATTTAGTATAGTTTCATTTTTGTTTGCTCGTTTCGGACTACGAATGATTTCGAGGCAATGGCCAAAACTTGGAACCAAATTCCAAGTTTTAACTGTCATATAGTGCAGCAAAGGTATCCCAATCACGGGCCTTATTGCGATCGAGATTCCACAATAGTGGCTAGTATACGTGCGCAATTACCCTATCTGAGGGCCTAGGAAGGGATTGTTTAAGTACTTTTTTTGGCCAAGAATTGGCCAATTCTCTATTTTATTGAGACCCATAAATTCTAATAGAGTGTGTAGCCCTTAAATTTAGTCTTGCGTGTTGATTGGGATCTTGAATTACTTGCATATTTAGGATCAACATAGAATCTAAGTTATGAAACTTTCAATTTTAGTGTTAAATTTTGATTGTTTGACCCAAAACCCTAATTGGCTTAAGGGAATGATTTTAGACCAAATAAGCTTAATACTCATTTGATTATTATGGGTTATAACTTCCTAATGGTGTTTGAATAATAGGTTGGTCTTGGAAATTCATTTTCCATATATGGGACTCACTTGGGGTTTTGGTGTCGTTTTTGGACCCAAAGCAAAATAATGCAATATGGTTATCACTAGACTCGTATTGATGAGTAGATTATGGTTTTGTTAGTGTGATGGTGTTTAGGGGAATGTGAAGCAACGTCAAGCATATGGTGCATGATGTGAGGTTTTGCAATTCGGATTTAAGGTAGGCTTCTATCTACTTTTCTTTGTAGATGATGTATGATATATATTACATATGAATTTAGATGTTAGGCTTGATTATGCATGGAATAACATAGCCTTAATTGTTGATATTTGGGGATTAGATGAGAGTTTTAGACTCGTAAGATGGTATGCTTATAACCCTTGAGAATTCTATTGCCTTCTCCCTAGTTCAGATTAGTTTGTATCATGGATATGATTAATTATTAAAAGAGAAGTATGTATTAATGAGGCTAGATAATAAGAGGTGTTAGTGATAAGAGATGACTTGATAACAATGATGAATAGTTGGTAAACGATCATTAGTGGAAATGATGGTTAGTTAATGAGTGGAGTTAGTTAATAAAGGATGGTCAGATGACAAATAGTAAATTATTGACTAATAATGACTAACGACTATAGGTTGATTAGTTGATAATAATGATTAGGGTATAAATGACAAATATGGCCTAGTGATAAATCTTGACTAGATGTTAGGTATTGGCTACTAAATTAATAATGGTTAGTTGTTGTCCCATGAATATGGATTATGATTAGGCTAATAATTAGAGGTCATGCGAAGACTATTGAATTAGTGGTTTAATGATCATAAGTGTTCATTAGCTAATAACGAATAGTTGGGAGGTATTGGCAAGTTAGATATTCTTATGATGATATGATTATGATTATGAGCATACTAACAACCAAGTAGATTTACCTTCCCTTTGCCACGTCTTGAGCCCCTGCACCTATTATATGTCTATAAATATATGTGTATTGATGTTTATGATATAATGATACCCGGCAAGGCCGGAGTATACCATGATGATGATATTGATACCCAACAAAGTCGAAGGATATTGGGATGATATTGATACTCAAAAATACTGAAGGATATTGTGAAGATGATATTGATACCTGACAAGGCTGAAGGATATTGAGATGATATTGATACCCGATAAGGCCGAATGATATTTTGATGATGATATTGATACCCGATAAGGCCGAAGGATATTTTGATGATGATATTAATACCCGGTAAGGTCGGAGGATACTATGATGATGTATTGATACCCGTTAAGGATGGAGGTTGATTACACTGATAATGGTCATGATGATGATAGTTATGGTGGAGATGGTTATGATGATGAGACTGTGATATTGATTGAGTTCTTTGTATTTATTCCTATATGTGCATCGGTATCACCAGTATACACCTATGTCTATCAGCCATTTTACGATGGTTGCATACATATGGGTGAAGAGTATGCCTTATGTTGTTGTATGTTCATTGAACCTTCCGAGTCTAGGGAAGTGGTGGTATACATAGGCTCGGCTAGGTATTTGATTGTCTGGAGTAGCCGGTTATTCACGATGTTATTGATATTTTTATTATCATTGTTATGATCATTATTATGGCTAGCTCATGATAGACTGGTCATTGATCAAATATCGAGATCTGAGGTATGTTTATGACCTCTTCTATCTTATGATGGCACTATTATGCACTATTATTTTATGTCTAGCCATGTGGATTAGAAACCCTGAGTATGATAGTATTAAATCCTGGTAGCATTATAATGAGGTCTTAAAATGAGGATATGATGATCTTGGTTTTGCTTGGAGATGACCTCGTGTTTATATGTGTGTATATGTATGCATATATATAGCATATGTATATGAAGCTATGATACTACCGCATATCCCTTTCTTCTTATTCATATTGTATAGTCATTTCTTCGCCTTGTATATTGCTATATATATCTTTTCTTCATCTTTTATTCGTGTATTTGCCTAAGATATATGGTATAGTATTGATGTCTGTTGATTGTGGTTGGATTAGGACAGTTTACCCTAATACTTCCTAAGTTTTATTATGTTAAACTCTTGGACTTGAATAGGATTGTTTTCCCTTATTATTCTCATTGACATATTATATGATTTCTAGATTCTTGGGTGTAGTTCTATTTTTTTTTACATATTGTATAGATCTTCTTTATATTTGGAGCTCAGTTGGTAGTTGTCTACTGAGTACCATTCATTTGGTACTTATACTACACTTCTGCAACCTGCAGATCATAGTATGGGTTATTATCGTTGATGTATGCAACGTGAGGAGCAGCCATGGTTTAGAGACTTAGAGTGAACTCCAGATGTTTGGAGTATTTCTCATCTCTCTCTTATGTGTTAGACTAGTCTCTACATTGTATATAGAGATAAGTTAAATCAGTGTAATTTTTTTGATATTTCACTTTTGTACTCTCATTATATTGGAAGCTCTTGTACAGATACCACCAGATTTTGGGATTTTTATGTATTGATCTTTATCTCATTTATTTTGCATTATTTTCATTATATTATTTAGTAGTTTGTTACTAGCCGTTTCGGACTACGGGTTGGCTTACCTACTATGGGTTATGGTAGGCATCATCATGACTTGAGAAATTGGGTCATGACAAAGGGACTCACCATGTTATGGAGTGCAGACTCAGTATAGGGTCCCTGCTCTTAATTGTACTGCTCCACGTAGATTTCCATATGTCCCTACTAGTCATCCTCAGGCTTCCCGAGCTAGTGATACCTATAATCAACCGCCTCAGGGAGCTATGTCTAATGGGGAGTTTCGTTGGTCAATTCATTTGCTTACTCAGTTGGTGACATCTTAGTCCCATCAGTCGGATCGTGTTTATTCTGTTGCATCTTCTTCTGACGCCAATCGGGTTGGCCAGCTTATGAGGTTGAATCCCTCAATCTTTATAGGCTCTAAGGTTGAGAAGGATCTTCAAGGGTTTATTGATGAAATGGAGAAGATTTTCAAGGTGATCCATGCTACTGATATAGAGGTTGTGGAGTTTGTTCCTTATCAATTACAGGATGTAGCTTATTAGTGGTATGAGAAGTGGGAAGCTATAAGTGGTAATGATGTTGAGCAGGCGGTGTGGATGATTTTTTAGGGGCCTTTCTTGATCACTTCTTTCCTCAGAAGTTTAGATAAGCTAAGGCTAATGAGTTTGTTAATCTGAAGCAGGGTAAGATGAGTGTAAAGAAGTATGCTAAAAAATTTTAGTAGCTGGCTTGATATGCTCCTAAATGGTGTCTAGTCAGAGATCTAAGATTCGGAAGTTTACTTTTAGATTGTCCTGTGACTTATTACTGGAATGTAAGGTTACAATGTTAACAAATGAAATGGACATCTCTAGACTTATGGTTTATGTGCAATAGATTAAGAATGAGAAGAAAAGATAGGCAGAGATGGGAGAAAGGCAGAATAATAAGTTTAGATATTCAGAGCACAGTGAGGATCAACATAATAGTGGGAGAGATGGATAACAACAGACCAAGAAGAAAAATTGGGAAAATTTTTATTCGTCTGCTAGTGCTCTTTATCCTAAGCCTTTGGGTGATCGCCATTTTTAGGATAGTAGTGGTTCTAAGGAACAGGGTGCCCAATCTCAAGATAGTGGAGCTCAGTCAGCCCTACCTTATCCTCATTGTTATTTTTTTAGGCAGCTTCATCATGGTTATTATGAGAATGGAAGGAGTTAGTGTTATTATTGTGATCAGGTTGGAAACATGTAGTGAGATTGCCCTTCAGCCAAGGTTGCTATTGTAGCTAATAAAGTTCTGGTTTCCACATCCTCAGTGCCTGCACCAGAAGGCGTTACTTCTAGTACCAGCATTGGCCAGAATTGTCTTTATGTTTTTTCCACCTATCAGGAATCTGAGGCATTTCTTGAATTTATTAATGGTATGTTATAGCTCTTTTCTGTGATGTTTATTGCTTGCTTAATCCGGGTTCTACCCTTTTTTATGTGACCTCTTATGTGACTGTGAATTTTGGTTTTGGTCCTGAAAGCATTTCTGACCCCTTTTCTTTGTCTACTCCGATAGGTGATTCTATTATGGCTAAAAAAATCTATAGGGGTTCTGTGGTGTCTATCTTTCATAAGGGACATTTATGGATTTGATAGAGTTGGATATGGTGGATTTAATGTTATCTTAGGGATGGATTGGCTTTATTCCTGCTATGCTTCTCTGGATTATAGGACCCGAAAGGTCAGATTTCACTTTTCTAATGAGTCGGTATTAGAATGGGAGGGGAGTTCCCTAGTACCTAAAGGAAAGCTTATTTCCTATCTTAGAGCTCGGAAATTGATTTCTAAAGGGTGTTTGTATCATTAAGTTTGGTTTACGGATTCTAACTCCAAAAGTCCTTCTTTGTAATTTGTCCCTGTGGTTAGTGAGTTTCCTGATGATCTTCCTGGAATTCCTCCCGATAGGGAAATTTTTTTGGGATTGATCTTCTATCGGATACTCGTCCTATTTACATTCCTCCATATAAAATGACTCCAAGTAAATTAAAAAGCTAAAAGAGCAGTTGAATATCTTCTTAATAAAGGTTTCATTCGTCCTAGTATTTCTCCGTGGGGAGCTCCTATAATTTTTGTGCATAAGAAAAATAGGTCCCGTTAGATGTGTATAGATTATTGCCAGTTGAATAAGGTGACAGTGAAGAATAAGTACCCTTTTCCAAGAATTAATGACCTTTTTTATCAGCTTAAGGGTGCTAGATGATTTTCTAAGATTGATCTTCATTCGGGATATCATTAGTTGAAAATTAGGGAAGTTGATATTCCCAAGACTAATTTTCGAAACCCAGCATGGCCATTATGAGTTTTTGGTAATGTCATTCGGGTTGACTAATTCTCTAGCTACTTTTATGGATCTTACGAACTGGGTTTTTGGGTAGTTTCTAGATTTGTTTTTTATTGTCTTCATTGATGACATCTTGGTCTATTCTAATAGTGAGGAGGATCATGCCAATCACCCTCGAATTGTGTTGCAGATTCTAAAAAATCAGAAGTTGTATGCTAAATTTTCTAAGTGTAAGTTTTGTTGAATGTTGTGACTTTTCTTGGGCTTGTTGTTTCAAGTGAAGGGATTAAGGATATCCACAAAAGGTTGAGGCGGTTAAGAAGTGGCCTAGACCCACGACTCCATTCGACATTAGGAGCTTCTTCGGCTTGGTTGGGTATTATAGGAGGTCTCTAGAGAGTTTCTCGTCTATTGCTTCTCTATTAACGAGGTTGACTCAGAAAAAGGTTAAGTTTTTGTGGTCCGATGCTTGTGAGGTTAGTTTTGAGAAATTAAAAGATAACTTCTGGGACAGTTTGACCCTGGCCGAGGGTACGGGTGGTCTTGTTGTGTTTTGTGATACGTCTCGTGTGGGACTGGGCTGTGTCGATGCAGCATGGTTAGGTTGTGGCCTATGCTTCCAGGAAGTTTAAAGTTCAAGAGAGAAACTATCCGACTCATGATATATAGTTGGCGGTTGTAGTTTTTTCTTTGAAGATTTGGTGCCATTATTTATATGGGGTGCATGTGGATATCTATTCAGATCATAAGATCTTGCAGTATGTGTTTACCAAGAAGAAGTTGAATCTCAGTGACATGACCCGACCCCGGGCCTTGTTGTAATGGGCATCCCAATTCCAACCAGGACCGAGGACTACCCCTGTTACCCAACCTAACAACCTATGTCTAGCCTTAGATGAGCTGAATTTCAAACATATAACAAGATAGAGTTATTATTCTCATTAAGACTCTGGGATAGGGTCACAATCATGACCGACCAAATCGTGTCCAACCATACCACACCAACCGTCCAACCATACCAAACCAAACTATAGACCATAAACCAAAGGGAATACTAAAACATGATATAAAAATCAATCCCAAAATATAATATGATGGAAAAGTAAGAAATCATGTCTGATGATGCCAACCTCAATATCAATACCAATGCTAACGATGACACCTCTACCGATCCTGCCCATACCAACCCCCTGAAGTACCACAAAGCCTCTATCCAAAAGAGTAAACAAATCCAATTGGGACATGCCCCCAACCATGTCCAAAACCAATATCTAAAATAAAAAAAATGTCTAAAGAAATCCATAACATGAAATGATGCCTTCGAAAGGATAGAAGCTCACCACTTCAGTCCAAATGTTGATACCGAATCCGCGTGCTAAACAGGAGGAGTAGAATGATTGGTTCCTACATAGCGTGGGTATACAGCCGCTAGTAGATGAGGTTAGCTAGTGACCTCTAGCATGAATCTCAGGATAAGGATAAAATAATGTCAGTCATAAAACCTAGTAAAACCATCGTAATGCATACAACTATACATATATAAGTGCCGAGAAAGGGTACCAAGTTTAGAATGCACTTAAAATCTTTACCTGGGTTGTGTAGCTTTGTCGTCCTAACCACCCACAGGTCATATGGTTTTAGTTTTCCCTGCTGAAATGGCCCCAGTGCGTGTAGCCGCCGACCAGGGAATATCCTGTGAGAAAGAGTGGACCCCGTATCAAGCAAACAATATACGTAACGAGAGAAAAGTTGTAACGTATCAGTAACGACATCAGGCAATGCCTTGTATTCCTGTCAGGATGCAAAATAATACAACCTGTTCCGACCAACACTAGAACCAGGAGCAGTAACAGAAGTAGATGCCACCCCACTAGGTGTAGGAGCAGAAGATGAAGCCACAAGAATCTTATTCACCCCCGTAGCAACCTTATTGACCAGACAATCCCTGAGCTGATGGCCTACCTAGCCATACTTGAAGCATTTGTCCCTTCCCTCCTCATAATAACCTCAATGAGGACGACCAAATAATCAGCAAGAAAGACATAAATAAACTGACTGACCTCCGATCTCTTGAGATTGGGTAACCTATACTCAAGAATTGTCACCACCTTGATAACGCCTGTCTCCTGACTAATAAGGAGCACTACCAGAAAAGGAGACCAAACTCCCCTACTTCTTTTTCTACCACTTGCCACCATCCCTACCACCCCGAGACTGAGCACCTACCTGATCAAAAAACCTGCTCCTCTTTCCCTGCCTATCCCTAAACTCCGCCTGCTTCCTCTTCTCATCCTCAACCTACTGCATATGAATAGTCAACCTTGAGATGTACATTTCTTAAATCATCAAGGCAGTCTTTCTCTCCAGAATCAAATCTCTATTCAACCCATAAGTGAACTTCCTCATTCTCGACCTCATACTAGCCACCAAATCAAGAGCATACCTTGATAGCTGATGGAACTTCCCCTGCCTGAGGTTCATAAACTCCTCCATCTTTGCCTCTCTGAACTCTTTAGGAAAGAACCAATCCAAGAAGGCATTATTAAAGGCCTCCTACAACCCTTCCTCTTCCATATCAACTCTATCCCTGTCTCACTCCTCATACAACTGATAAGTAACATCCTTGAGCTGATAAGCTGCAAAGTTAACTCCCTCTACATTAGTAGCCTGCATCACCCAAAAGATCTTTTCCATCTCATCCAAGAATCCCTATGGATCCTCCTCTACCTTTACCCAGTAAAAGTTGGAGGACCCATCTTCATAAATTGACCAACCCTTATTGCCACAGCAGACAAAGCATAAGTCGCACCCCACTCAGCCTGAGCAACAACCAATTGGGCAATGACATAAATAGACTGACAAAATTCTACATTCGTTACGTTACCCTATGGGACTTAAGGAGAACTAGCTGGAATAGAAGGAACTCTAGCACCATCAGGAATAGGACCATGAGATCGAAGATGTACTTTAGACGTTGGATGTACCCCTTCAACATTATCCCCAGATGGAATAGAAGAATTTTTTTGTGTTCCAGATCTAGGAGGCTTGATCTGAAAGATGAACAAACAAGGATTAGAGGAGATTCCAGGATTGAGAACTCAAGCTTGAAGATAGAATACCAAGAAAGTGAAATATTCGTAAATGTCTTGCAGCCACTCTCTTATGAGTGTAGCGCTTCACACCCTTAAAAAAGACTCTACTCGAAACGGCTTTGTGGACTTCCCAGTTAACCATGAACCTTGGTTCTGATACCAACTTGACATGACACGACCCCGGGCCTTGTCGTAATGGGGATTCCAAGTCCAACTAGGACCAAGGACCGCCCCTCACATCCGATGATGCTAGACTTAATATCAATACCAATGCTAAGGATGACACTGCTATCGATCCCGCCCATACCAACCCCCAGAAGTACCATAAAGCCTCTATCAAAAAGAGTAAACAAATTCAGTTGGGACATCCACCCAACTATGGACAAAACCAATATCGAAAATAAAAGAAAAATGTCTAAAGAAATCCATAACATAAAATAATGACTTCCAAAAGAATAAAATCTCACCACCTTAGTCCAAATGTTGATACCAAATCCGTGTGCTAAACAGGAGAAGTAGAATGGTCGGTTACTAGATAGCGTGGGTATACAGCCGCCAGTAGACGGGGTTAGCGAGTAACCGCTAGCATGAATCTCAAGATAAAGATAAATATATTTCATTCATAAACCCAAGTAAAACAATCCATAATGCATACAACCATATATATATATATATAAATGCTGGGAAAGAGGACCGGGATTAGCATGCACTTAAAACCTTTACCTGGGCTATGTAGTTTTATCATCCTAACCACCCACGGGCCATATGGGTTCAGCTCCCCCTGCTGAAAGTGCCTCAGTATGTGTAGCCGCACGACCAAAGAATATCCCATGGGATGACTAGTACATCCCCCAATATAAAATGTGACACACATACGTGGTCATCAAGACCCCTCATATAAGCAAATATGAGTTTTCGATTTTGGCCCCCCGGGATAGCCACTTTCCATAGCTTAGCTACACATACCCCCACTAATTCTAAATTAAAACATATCAAAATAATCCATTTACCATTTATTAACCAAGGCCAATATTGATGGTTTCATATCAGCCCTTACTTACAAGTAATATCCATAGCCAAACCATGTAGGTTAAGGGAGCCTTGGGTGCCCTTCTAATTACCATATTAAATCTACTTGGAAAAATTTCATGTTCTCCACAAGCATAACTATTTAAACTTTAGACTTTTCAAACCATTTAAGTCATTCATAAATCCTTTGTCCAGTTTAAAACATGCAAGAGTTCCATTAAAAGAAGTCAATGCAATGAAGATATGTTTATAAGCATTTATCAAAGACCTTGGGGGCATAATATAACCAAAACCAATTACAAAGACCATTAAACCATTACCAAGCAATCCAATTGTCCAAAACCAACATTAATGCATATAAAATCATAATTAAAATCATAGGAAACTATAACCAAGCATTCAATATCAAAAGCCCCAAATAATTATTGGAAACCATAATCATGAAATAGTAAAACCATGAAATCAATCATATAAACCATGATTTTAGTTGAAATTATAATGAGGGAAGAGAATCATGCCTTATACCAAAGAATTGATGGAAAGAAATCACCAAGATAAGCCCCAAAGCAATCCGTAAGATAAAACCCTAGCTTCTTTGCCCCAAAATCTCTTGAGAGAATTATGAGATGTTTTGAAATATTTTCTAAGTGTTAATGAAGAGAATAATAGGGTAAATACCTCCTATGTGTATTAGAAGTCGTTGGTTCTAATTAGGGTAAGTAGAGAAATGTCCATAATACCCCCACTTAAATCTCTTAACACTACTAAAAAATGCCAAAAAGCGACAGTCAGCATCGCTTTTATAACGACGTCTCTTAACACAAGTCATTGTTTTTTGAAAATGATGGCATGCGTCGCTTTTATTACGACGGACAGCGTCACTTTATGAAAAAAAATTAGTTACTTTTTTTAGAAAAAGTGACGCTATGCGTCGTTTTTTGTTCTTCATGTGAAGAACACATGATGAACAAAAAATGATGCATAACGTCATTTTTTTGAAGGAAAAATTTAAAAAAAATTAAAAAAATGACATTGTCCGTCGTATTTTAAGAAAAATAAAATATTTTTTTTTATAATGAAGACAAAAAGCGACGTTGGCCGTGACTTTTTGTTCTTCATAAGGAAGAAAAAAATAACATTGGCTGTCGCTTTTTGTTCTTCATAATGAAGAAAAAACAACGCTGACCGTCGCTTTTTGTTCTTCTTAATGAAGACAAAAAGCGACGTTGGCCATCGCTTTTTTTTAAATTTATTTAAAAAAAATCAGAAAAGTGATGGACAAAAGGGACCATTTCCGTCACTTTTCTGTATTTTGTTTTTGGATGCGAAAATCTACATTTTTTGCATCCCACCGCCAAATAAAAATGTAATTCAATAGATACAGCCTCATGCAACACACATTTCTAAAATAATCATACAACACACAACATTATCAAAATATTTAAGCAATTCAAATCAACAACACTTAAACAATCAAATCCAAAATACAAAATACTTAATAATTAATCCAACAACCACTAAAACACTTAAACAATCCTAAAGTTTTTTTCATTGGAGTCTACAGGTGTCCTAGATTTCTTTTTAGCAGTTGACTTCGAACTCTTAACAAGATGAGGCCAATCACCATCACCAGCGGATGTCATATGTATGCAAGTTTACAACAAAACATATAAAAATCAAGTCATTAGTTCACATGTCATGTGACTACACTAACTATTTTCAAGTTACTAGTACACATTTCAAGATACTAAACTCAAATCATTTTCAAATATCCAATTGACGTTTTATTTCACTACACTTAACCATTTTCAAATAACTAGTAAACATTTCAAGTAACTACACTTAATCATTTTCAAGTCACTACTACACGTTTAAGTCACTATACTTAACCATTTTCAAATAACTAACTCACACCGCAAGTCACCACACATTGAATATTTTCAAGTCACTGGTACACATTTCAAATCACTACACTTAACTATTTTCAATTAACTAAATCACATTTCAAGTCAATATATTTAATCATTTTCAAGTGACTATACTTTATTATTTTTAAGTTATTAGTACACATTTCAAGTGACTACACTTAACCATTTTCAAGCATCAAGTTTACAATTTCAAGTAACTACACTTAACCGTTTTCAAGTCACAAGTTCACAATTTCAAGTAACTACACTTATTCATTTTCAAGTCACTACAATTAATTATTTTCAAATAACTTATTCACTAGTACACATTTTCAAGTACCTACACTTAAACATTTTCAAGTCACTAACTCACTTCTCAAGTGACCACACTTAACTATATTCAAAACACAAGTCCACCTTTCAAGTAAATACACTTAAATATTTTTGATTCACTAATGCACTTCTCAAGTGACCACACTTAGCTAAATTCAAAACACAAGTTCACATTTCAAGCACCTACACTTGAACATTTTAAAGTTACTAACTCACTTCTCAGGTGACCACACTTGACTATATTCAAAACATAAGTCCACCTTTCAAGTAACTACACTTAAACATTTTCGACTCACTAATGCACTTCTCAAGTGACCACACTTAACTATATTCAAAACACAAGTTCACATTTCAAGTACCTACACTTAAATATTTTCGACTCACTAACTCACTTCTCTAGTGACCACACTTAACTATATTCAAAACACAAGTCCACATTTCAAATACCTACACTTAAACATTTTTGACTCACTAACTCACTCCTCTAGTGACCACACTTAACTATAATCAAAACACAAGTCCACCTATCAAGTAACTACACTTAAATATTTTTGACTCAATAACTCACTTCTCAAGTGACCACACTTAACTAAATTCAAAACACAAATCCACATTTCAAGTACCTACACTTAAACATTTCGACTCACTAACTCACTTCTCTAATAACCACACTTAACTATATTCAAAACACAAGTCCACATTTCAAGTACCTACACTTAAAACATTTTCGACTCACTAACTCACTTCTCTAGTGACCAAATTTAACTATATTCAAAACACAAGTCCACCTTTCAAGTAACTACACTCAAACATTTTTTACACGCTAATTCACTTTAGTAAATTCAAAACACAAATTCACCTTTCAACTACCTAAACTTAAACATTTTTGAGTCACTAATTCACTGCTCAAGTGACCACACTTTAGTAAATTCAATTGACAAGTTCACATTTCAAGTACCTAAATTTAAAACATTTTCGAGTCACTAATTCACTACTGAAGTGACCACACATTAGTAAATTCAAAACATAAGTTCACCTTTCAACTACCTAAACTTAAATATTTTTGAGTCACTAATTCACTACTGAAGTGACCACACTTTAGTAAATTCAATCGAGAAGTTCACCTTTCAACTACTATTTTTGAGACACTAATTGAATACTCAAGTGACCACACTTTAGTAAATTCAATTGACAAGTTCACATATCAAGTACCTAAACTTAAACATTTTCGAGTCACTAATTAACTACTCAAGTGACCACACTTTAGTAAATTCAATCGACAAGTTCACATTTCAAGTACCTAAACTAAACATTTTTGAGTCACTAATTAAGTACTCAAGTGACACACTTTAGTAAATTCAATCTTTATCAAGTCTAGTAGCACTGAAACTTAAGCAACTATATCAACCACATAACTTTTTGGTATGATGATAACATGAACAGCTTTAGGGAAATTTCAGTGTAAATCTTCAAAAACACACTCTAGAATGTAACAGCTATTATCTCATACAGTTGTAATACCCCAGAAAAGTTTCTTCGTAAAGATTTCGTGAGAAACGTATCGAGTTCTACGCTTTAGAGCAATCCATAAATTTTCTATGTAGTATTTCTAAGATGTTGACCTACCATTGTGTAGATTATCGAATAAGCTTTCCAATGATATGTAGATCATCAAAAACGGAAACTCGAGCGATGAGTTACGACCATTCCGATCGAACTACAACCATTCTGATCAAACTGTGAACAGTAAAACGTGCAGGAAATTAAAAATTACTGCATCCAGGCGAATTTCAGGGTCAACTTCAAACGACCATAACTCCTTGTACATAATGATCTAGGTGAGCTACTATATATCAACGGAAATCTCTAAGAGTCCTCTTTCTAATGAAATTGGTTTCATCCAATTGGCTGCCGGAGTAAAACGTTATGGTCGATCTACTTCAACCTATCAAACCAGTCCACCAAAGGAAAGATTTGACATTATTTATTTTTTTAAGGACAATTTGGTCATTTCACACTCTCCCCCTCTTGGACGAAAATTTATCCATTTAATCGATAATTGAACCTTCAAAATTCATTTTCTCCATGAAATATTAGGGATAATGAAACCCTAGCCAAATTTCACCTTCAAATACCTTTAAATTTCAAAGTAGAAATCCAAAATTAATTCGATAAATGAACTCATCATTCCAAGACCTTTGAGGAGCACCGATTATTTGTCCGAACAGGATTCCGTAATCAAGAAGTCAATTTCAAGGTATGTGGGAATTTGAACAAGAGCAATCTTCCGTTCTTGTGCCCAAAGCTTTAATTTTATTATGGTTTTACATGATTTTGCAAGTAAGTTTATGTCTAAATAATTCGATTATGAGATTATGATGGTTGAATGAATAAACTTTGATTTATATGATTATCTCAATGTTTTCATGATATGATTTTATGATTATCATTGTGAATTGCACACTTTTACCATGAGGTGGTATTTTGAATGATTTTGGGACGTATGTCGAGATGGTATTTTGGAATAATATTTTGAGATATGTGCCAAGCTTTATGCTTCCCAATGACGATTTGAATTATTGAATATATACT
>NC_061113.1:53461556-53480353 GCF_002878395.1 Capsicum annuum | reverse complement strand
CTTTCATGGACATTATATGATGAACTAATAATGTTGGTGTATAGGTTACAGTTTCATGCCGTATATGTGTTACTTGGTTGCTCATAATAGTTTTACTTTGGTATTTTATTCATATGAGTTTCTGCATTTGTCCAACTATTATTCTGTCTGCTTTCATACCAATACATGTTATTTATGTAGTGGCGTCATGGGGGAACCACATTTTATTGATGCAGGCTCAGATCCTTAGGATAGCAGACATCCACGTTAGGCATTAGTATTATTTTCAGTTGATATTTTGGTGATCTCCATCTTTCTCTGGAGCCAGTCGAATATTTTTTATAATATGAATAGGTCTTTAGTTGGGTATGTCGGACCCGATGCCAACTAGTCATTATAGTATAGCGTTTTAAACTTACTAGACGCTTCATGGACATCATGTAGTATTGTATTGTACAGTTTTTGTCAATATAAGTCTCTCATGTATATATACAGCCCATATTGAATATCCTGCTCACTATTATCCTACAATCTCGTATATGTCATAAAGTGCTTGTAAAGTAAGTGTATACGGTTCTTGTCCGACATTTCATTTGGGGGCGTGACACAACTCCCTCAAAAATATCCATAAGTAGGGGAGGAGATTTCAATCTCTCTCTATCCAGCTTTGCAGCGACCTAAGCTCTCCTTTAGCCTCTCTCACTCTCGATTTTATTTGCTCTACCTCTACTATGAACTTTGGTCCCAGTTGCCAGTTCGAGTGTTGTTGCTCTTGTTTTTTTGCACGTGTTTTCACCATCTGCTATAAATGAGTGAAAGAGTCAGATACCAATTTGGATCACTATATACAAATTGGAGTCAAGTAATAGCACGAAAGAAAGAAGAATTTGAAATTTTCTAATATTTTGTAGCCTCTCGAAGAAATGTACAAACAACTCTGCACCATTCTGTAAGACTCTACTAGACATGTTAATATAATGGTAATACATATACTAACTACGTCCAACAAGTACTGGTACATAAAAAATTTAGTCAAGTGTATAAGCCACATATATGGGTGTATATATATCTCTGATACATAGTTATACATCATATATACATGTTTATACACCATTTATATAATATTGATACATCACATATACAATTATACAATACTAAAACATTACATATACATGCGGCAATTTGTATTGTAGTTTTTTTGTCACTAGTACACTTTTGGCCTATTTTTTATGTAAAAAAATATGACTATATTTGTTGCAAGCTAATTACTTTATTATATATATATATATATATATATATATATATATATACAGACGGTGGCCCGTGCTAAGTCCGGGCCCAATCTCAAGATATAAAAATAGTATGTAATTTATCAAATAAGTATAATTTGTTTCACATTTTCAACTACATAATTAAAATGCTATTCAGATTAATCATATCGAGTCAATAAAATTTCAGAGCTATTAAAGTTTTATTTGACCGATACTTATAAGCCTAGATTCAAACTAATATAAAAGTTTAAATTTATAATTATTTTTTATCTTTTTTCTTTTTGTGACATTATGTTATCGAAAGTGTAGTTTGAAATTTTCTGCAAACTCTTAAAAATTAAATCATTGTATAAACGTATTTCCAAGTTAAAGAATAATTTATTTGTATTTTCAAATTGATATGTAATATAAAAGTTGTTTTTATCGAATTTTTTGAGAATATAGCATCTAATAATTCAAATTGAACTTCATCATATGTTAGATTAACTTCTTAAATAGTTGCACTCCTATGTGAATCAATATATATTTTGAGATTAATTTTTTCTACAAAATCTATAAAAATTAAATACTTGCAACACATACATATTTATCACGTAACAAGGGGAAAGGGGGAAGAGGCTAGAGATTGAATTTAAGTCTTGTGAAATATCTTTAAGATTTTCTTATTTATTAAATTATGTGAAGGCAATTGGAAGTAAAGTAGTAAAAGTAAAGTAGTAATTTTCCTACTTCTTTTTAGAAAAAAAAAAAAAAAAGATAAATTAAACAATTGAAACACAATGAAAAACTCAATAGCAATTTTTCCTATTATGGCACACCACCAAGTACAAATATTCATGTGGCAAGAAGGAAATACTTTATCTTTATCAATCACATACTATTGTTTTAGAGGATTGAGAAATTTCCTAAGATAAATTAAAAAATAATTAAATTTTAATATAAGAAATTTGTACGAAAAAGAACAAGCAATCTAATATAAAATAAAAGGAATTTACAAAAAATTACTATATATAATTCAGTTATAAAGGTCAAATTAAATTCCAAATAAAAATAATTATTAAATAACGAATGAGGACAAAAATAATAATGTATTGGAAAAAATAATAGACACATATAGCACTTCTATTATATAATTTTTGGGGAAAAAAGTTGTTTTAGTCCCTGTGTTGGGGCCTTATTATGATTTTGATCGCTAAAATATTTGAGTTCACTCATTTAACCTGTAATTAATCAAAGTAAATGATTTTAATCCTTCAAATAACGGTGATTTGCAATTTTAACAGGTATGCCAATACAGTCAAGGACATTTATGGTATTACAACACTAAACACTTTTTTAAGAACAAAAAAAACTCTAAACATCGTTATGTAGCATCATCCCTTCATTCATAACCTTATCTCATCCTTCTTCCTTCTTTCATTCAATTAGATGGAGATTAATCATCTAATTCATAAATAAATAACCTTTGTGTTTGTAGGTTGATGAACTCTTCGTCACTTTTCTTGTCTTTCCTTTTGTGTGAGAAAATAATTTAGCAACTTCTCCTAGGACATGTAAAGGAACTGCTCCTAGGGCACGTAAAGGAACGCACTGCACCTTATGAAAAGAAAGATAATCAGTATTTTCACCTGTAGATTGTGCTAGTAACATCACAATGCTCTGAGGATTTCCTAAATTGCTCCGTCGTTTGAAGGTTGTGAGAGAATTGTGGACCAACCAGAAATAATGTCTTACTTGAATGTTAGTATTCTATTTCATGGTTACTTATCAAAAAAATATTCTATTCTAAGGTCGTAGGTGTCTCAGTTTCTCCATTTAGCTATTTTTGAGGATGTGCGGTAAAATCTAAAACTAAAATATTTGATATCAACTATTAATATATTGAGTTTTGCAAAAAGTAAATTTTATATTAAGTGGTGCAATTATCTTCTACATCTAAAAGTTTTGGAAGTTTTGGGATGGCAAGGTAAATTAGAGATGAAAACATTGAAACCTCTTGGGATAACATGCTCTGATTTTTGTTGTAAAATAGGGATCTTAGTCAGTCTGATAGAGCAAAGTATGGGATCATGGATAACTTGGTTCGCTTCAGCTTCGAAGTGGACAGTGATAAAATAAAAAAAGAAACATAGCTTTGCTTATGTTGTTTCTCTTTTCAAACTACTCATCAGATTACATTTGAAGTGCGTTGATTCATTTGTGAAATATTTTTAAAGCACGAAGTGTCTGAAAGAATCCCTGCTTTGTACTAATGACCATAGAAACTTTTGCTACTTGAATGCTAGAATGACGTTTATTTCTTAAGGCTAGTGGTACTGATCGTAAACTTCAACACAATAGGTGTAATTTCTATCAAGCTATTCTTTCACTCATCCCATTCTCTAATGTTACTGAGGTATTCCTACCCACTAATGTAAGAGAACAAGTGCAATTTTTAATAGAGTTTTTCACAATTCCTAAATATAAGAATGTTTACAAAGAGATTACAATTACTACATAATCTTAATTCCAGGCTTGTCGGGTTCGGCTATATGAATTGTCATAATTCATTTTTCTCTATTTGTGTAAGAAATAATGCTCATTACAAAAAGTGAATTGAAAGACTACCAGGAATATAGTCTAACCTTTACACCAACTATGTATTTAACTCGTTTGCCAAAAGTTCACTAGAACTTTAAGTGCTCTTGAATTGTGATAATTAATATAATTCAAAATCATGGATACTCAGTCAAAAAAAAAAATAATCGAATTCACATCAAGTTCATCATAATTTAAAAACTCCACACGTTTATTAGTAGATCATAGTCAATCGTCAAAACATATATTAAAACCCAAAATTAGTTCGAAACAACCCTTCGTAAGAACCCCTCATTCCACCCCCATCCAAAAAAATAACAAAGAAACTCTAGGCCAAAATGGTTCTAAAACGTAAACCCGAAATGGCACACAATTCTAAAATAGTTCTAAAAGGAGAGCCTATATTCATACACTTTCTTTGTTCCTTAATGCTCCTAATAATCGGTAAAATCATGGTTCTACTTTAATTACAAGCAAAAAAGAAAAGAAACAACGGAAAAAATAGCTTTTCTACTTCCAATAAGTTAACTCGTTGGGTCTGTCTCCAATTCTGATAACCACTATCATATTCATGAGATTAAACTCCAACACCCACTCAGCTTATCGGTTACATTAAAAACCAATACTACAAAACTGTGAGTGTACTATGCCCTTCAACACCATGGACTTAGATTTTGGTCCCCAACAACAAATACCAACACTTCACTAAATAACAAAACTACTACTATGATAACTATATGAATAATTAATATTCATTCCGTGCAAATTTTCAACATACACAACAATAACAAATCCATAAATACTTGCTAGTAAGAAACAACATTAAATTAAACAAACCTTGTCAAGAAGGAAATTGGGATACAGTTGAGTGGTAGTTAGATAATGAAAACAACAGGGACAATCACTCTTGTTATGAAGATAAGTTAGGGGTGTTCACGGATCGGTTTGGGTCGGTTATTGGTCAAAATCATAATCAAATCAACTTAGTCGGTTTTTAAATTTCTAAAATCAAACCAAACCAACACAAAAAAATAACCGTCGGTTTAGTTTGGTTCGGTTTGGCTTTTCGGTTTATAACTTTAGTTAATGATAAAAGTTGAAATTTTTCTTAAAAAAATTCAATCCAATATATGAGATGTCAACCGAGTGTTGTTCCTCAACCTTGAAACTAAGATGTCAATTTAGTGTTATACTTAGGCAAAGCCATGAACAACACCATATGAACGCTTCTACAAAAGTATTTAGAAACTACATATAAGAGAATAATATGATAAACCCCCCAAAAGGTAAGCACATAATTTTTTTGCTTAATAGGAACCAAAAAGAAAGTTCAAAACTAGTGATTATCTATAGTCTAATAAAACTCACCTATAAAATCCCATAGATGACAAGACAATTTTACAATTAGTATCATTTGTCATTCAAAGTGCGAAAATCATATAGAATCTCATAACGTACCATCAACTAGATGGAGGCATATGACTAAAAGTGTTATGACTAAAGTTAAATTCATGATTAAAATTTAAAATATAAAAAATATTTATATTTTATTTGTGAATAATATATAAATAATTTATATATGCATATGTATGTGTGTGTATGCATATATATATATATATATACATATATATATGTGTGTGTATATATATATAATTTTTATCGGTTCGATTTGGTTATTTTGTTGGTTATTTTAGAGTAAAATCAAAACCAAACCAAATAAGTATCGGTTTTAAAAATTTAAAACCAAACCAAACCTAACCAAATGTACATTTTTTTAATCGATTTGGTTTGGTTCGCAGTTCGATTTGGATTTTAACCAAACCATGAACACCCCTGATGAGTAATGTCATACCCTGTTTTTACCGAGGTTAAACAAAACATGGCTCGTGGACACTAAAAAATTAAAATTTTATACAGAATTGCCACCTAATTTTTAAGAAAAATAAGGAAACCTATTTATTTGTTAATACGTATGATTATTGTTTTAGTCTACAAAGACCAATTTAGATTCTAGGTAAGGGTTCAAATTATTTCAAAGGGGAGGGATTAGGCACCCTTCAGAATCCACAAATTTGGTATCTAGCTAGACTAAATTTATTAAAGAGGGAGGAGGTATAAATATTTAAAATGATGTAAAAGATGTATGTGTATTAAGTATACAAATAAAACTTATTATTATAAAAATATGTATAAAAATGTACAAATTACATGTGAAAAAGAAAAGTATTTTGTGACGTATGAAAAGGAAAGTATTTTTTTTATGTACTATAAAAAGAAAAAATATTTTTGCAAATAATACCACCTACTTAAGTGAAATCATGGAGAAACCGAAAATGAATTATTAGAATGAATACTTTATAGAACTACATAAAAAGTTATTCTCAAAGAAACACAATATATATATTTAAAGTCTCGTTGGATTTTGGCTTTAGGCCACTAATATAGTTAAGCCGATCCTAATATAGGGGGTAAGTTTTACAAAGTGATTGTTAGATCAAATATGAGGCAAGTGTTATCCAGTAAAAACTCACACATTAGATATTTGAAGTAGTGAAATGAGTTGAGATGAATCTCTGAACATAATAGGAGAGATAAGAAATTCAATTGTACGATTTTTTCAATAAATAATTACATATTTAAATATATATATATATATATATATATAGCATTTGAAGCAGCGGCAGAGCTAGAGTATAGTGTGCGGGTTCAGCCGAATCCATTAACTTTTGCGTAGACTCGATATTATATTGGAAAATTTAGCAAATATATTTAAATTTTTGTGTTGTAAACCCACAGATAAACGCAAGCCCATGGCTCAGTGGCAAGGCGGAAGGAGGGAAAACTCTTTGTGCCTGAGATGTGGGTTCGAGCCCCTCTCTCAGGGACTGATTTTTATCTGTTCGATTTCCTTTTTCCCATTCACTCCTGATTCCTATGTAATAGGAAACTCTTTTTCTTTCTCTTCTCTGTCTTTTCTTTTTCAATTATTTGTGTATTATAATATATAATAATATAATTAAAAATTAACCTTTTATCTTTAAATTTAGGTATGTTTAGCATTTTTCTTTTATTTTTGTTAACTTTGCTATTTTTCTTTTTGAAGTTTCATTCCTAGAACTCCCAGTAAGGTGCGGTCCCTTTCTTATATATGATTTTTTTATAGTGTAATATTTTTTTCCATAATTTGCAATATTTATATGATTGAGAATGAGAAATAGTCACATAACCTATATTTTATGATTTTAATTAGGATCTTTGAAGCGAGCTTCAATATGATTGCAAATTTTTTGAAGGTTCAAACTTCTGAAAACACTAGTATTAGCTCTTGAGTGCAAGTGACTCGTTGTTTGCTAAATATATATTATGTATCAAACACTCATTCGTCAGTTTGACAACTATTATATAAACTAGCTTGAAGTCGCTCTATCTTAAAATTTTGAACCCCCAAATCTTAAATTCTGACTTCATCTCTGATTTACAGAGATGTTTGGGAAAAAACCAACATGAACTTATAACAACAGAAGCATCTCAGAGAAACTAGCGCAACTTTTGTGAAATAATGGAAAGATCAACAATCTTCATTTCCAGCAAAGCTTTATGTATACTACCTCTTATGTAATAAGATAACATGTTTCTAAATTAAGTCCAATCAGATGAGATGAGTCGTGGACAGCTTTTGTGTTTTGGCTGCAAACCAAATGTCAAAATATACATTTTGTTTTTTATCTCGATTTAGAGCTCAATAAACTCATATTTACGTTAGAAATCTTACACTATCAAAGAAATACTCCCTAATAAAAATAATTTCATATTTAAAATTTAAATTTAAAATTCAACTAAAAATGAAAGTATTCCACCACAATTCGAAGTGTAAGCAGTAAGAAAAGAATTATGTCAAAATATCTATTAAAAAAAAGTAGTAGTACTAATTAATTATAGGAAGAAGAGATGGAAGAAAAACAGAGAAGGATTTTGGTAAAGAGGAACGTGCATGTCAAAGTATCCACTGGTACAATTACCAATACCGCATGCTTACAATTTAGCAAAGGGGCGAAGAACAGACAAGAAGGGCCCACTTCATTTGTACCTAACTAATCCCGTTCCTTTTTCAAAATAGCTTGACCCTAGAACCTAATTTAACAGGGGCAATTCTTTTATTGTGACTTAACTTAGTAAAATGTTTCATTAAAGTAACTTATTTTTTTTTTATTTCAATAACATTATTTAGGTTTGTGTATTTTACTTATAAATTAATAATTATTAAAAGTGACTCAAAAAATGATTAAAATAGTCCATCAAATTTAAAATTTAAATTTAAATAGTTCTTATTTTTTACATAAATATTAATAGGCCTCTAATTATTTTTACTTCTTAAATTAGTTTTAATATATTTTATCAATAAGTGTATAATATAATTTAAAATGACACAAATCATAGTATTAAAAATGAATTAAAAAGACAAAGAATATTAAATTAGAGCTTAAAATAGGTAGTTATATTTTAAATGAAATAAATAAGAAGTACATTTATTGTCCAAATTGGTAAATGTATTCAGTTTTTACAGCCAAGTTGATTAGGCGATATAATTTTCTCTGAAATAATATCATAAGATTGATAAAAATAATATTAAAACCTTAAAACATTTTTAAGTTACGAAATGGATATCTAAAATCACTTAATTTTATTTGATAGTGAATGATTGATGTTATTATCATGGTATTCGTTAATATGCATTATTTTTTAAAATAAAAATCCCTTAAAATATTTATATATGATTCTTCTACTAGCTAGAGACCCTATTTTTTTTTATTTGCAGGAATTCATCATCTTCTTTATGAATTATAATTTTTTCCACTATAATTTGGAATAGAAGCAACTAACAACTAACTTGAACTATTTTATCAAAAATAAAGATTAATCCTAAAATGAATAAATATAGAATATTATTTTATTATTGAACTCCTAAGTTTCTAAATAAATGCAGTACATATAAACTTATTTCTAACAATTTTAATTGTAATTTTTGGTGAATACCGTTAGATTTAATAGAGCAGTTAGAAGTTGAAAGAAGATTGTACTCACTAAGTTTTATAGTTGAAAGGTTATCGATATTTCGTCTTGTTAACTAATAAAGATCATTTAAATTCAACGTTCAAACTTAAGGGACTTTTGTGATCATTTTTCCCTTATCTTTTGAGTCACTTTTAGCGATTATTGATTTTTAAGAAAAATGCATAAAGTTCGATGATATTATTGGAACAAAAAAAAGATAAATGACTTTATTGAAATATTTTTCTTAGTTGAGTGATAATATGAGGAATTTACTCAATTTAACAAATACTCCATTTGTTTCAAACTATCCATCCCAAATTGAGATAAAATTAAGAAAAATAATTAATGACATGGCTAGTTTATCATAATGCCCCTATTAAATGATGTTTATATTTTAATTTAAAGAAAAATTAATTAATGCAAAGGGTAAAATATGAAAAAATAATTATGTCTCTTCTTGATTAATAAAAAATGACAAGTAAAATGGAAAATTAAATAAAAAAATTTGAAACGGATAAGTTGAGACGGAGTGAATATTTAACTATAAGACCGTATAATTAAAGAGACTAAGTTTATAATCCACATTTAATATGGATTGGAGGGCAAAATATAATATGGGGAACATTAAGAAATGAGACAAATCTTGTTGTAGTATTATGTTAAAAATAAATATTAAATCTACTCAATCATAAAAATTCTATTAGATGAAAATTGTTCAAAATTATATTAAAAAAAAACAAATATCACATTACCAAAACAGCCTCCGAACTTGTCCCGATAACTTACTTTAATATTTAAACTTTATGGATAATTATTTACCCCTCTAAATCTTTTTGAAGTGATTATATACCACCTTAAAAATACAACATCACTCTCACTACGGATAGTGTATTACACTTGCGCCACATTAGCGCCACGTCAAAATTTATTTTAATAAAAATGACTCCACTAATTTATTTATTATACAATATTACCCCCTCCCCTCCGCCCACCCCGCCCCTATCCCTTTCTTCTTCAATCCCCACCACCCCTTTCTTCTTCCACCCCCATCCCCGCCCCTGGCAGCCCGTACCCCACCCCAGAATCCATAAAAATAAATTACAAAACAAAGCTTACAAAATTCAAACCAAACATTCAAATTCAAGTTCGAAATTCAAATTTATGGATTAAACTAAACATTCAAATTTATCTTTATGGATTATGAAATTCGTAATCCATAAAGATCAAGTTGCTACTTCAAATCAAAACTTGCATCCAATCCAAACATCCAAATTTGTTTGTTGATTCAAATCAAAACTTTCATCAACAATCAATTTTTTTATACACATTTTTTTCTTATAAAATTGATGAAATCTAATAAAAATGGAGATAGTGGATTTGAAGAAGGAGAAAAGGGATTGAGTGGGGTGGGTTAGGGGCGAAGGTATAAGAAAAAAATAAAAGAAAGGAGTGCGAGGGGTGCGGGGATGTGGGGTGAGGGGTGGGTGGCATTAGAGAAGAAAGGGTGTGATTTAGATATATAGGATAAGAAAGGGTGTAATTTGGATATATAGGAGAAAAAAGGGTGTGATTTGAATATATATATTATAGAAAAGTGAGATCATTTTTTAAAAAAAAATAAATCACGCATTTTTTATTTTTTTTTTTAAAATGTCACGTCAGAATTAGGATTTAAATTAATTCATTTTAAAAATGTTAAGGGGATAAATAAATAACAGATAAGTTTAAGTGTTAAAATAAGTTGGGTAGATAAATTTGAAGGGTTTTAATGCATTTCTCTTGACAAAACCAATACAAGGCAACTAAACATACATTGAATCACGACATGTATCCATTGCTCATACGATGAATACGCATATGGATGGAGGAGAGGATAGCAACTAGCAAAAAGGATAAGTAAAAATTTTGACATAATAAATTAAAGAGTTAATACGTAAAAATGACTCTAAACTTGACATTAAATTATAACTTTGACTTAAAATTTTGACAGTGCACAAATATGACCTTTAAACTGTACAAATATGACCTCTAATCCTACGTGAAAAAACGCGTATTCAACACGCAAAACTGAGCGCATCCAGCTTAAAATCTAAGGGCATAATACATAAATATGACCTTAAACTTTGACAGTGCATAAATATGAACTTTAACTATTCAAAACTGCACAAATATGACCTTTAAATGACTCTTCACTATTATTTTTTCATTATTTCGGCTCAAAGATGAAAATGACATCTAATTTCTTTTGTCATTGCGGAAAAAGAGCAATATTGAAGATTTATAAATTAGGCGGATTAGCCTCATACGAAAAAATCAAGCGGATATGTATATATATTACTAAAACAGAGGATGAATTTAAGTTATTTAATATATCTAAATATTATTTATTTAAATATTAAATTAAAGATGAACCTATACTAATAATAATAAAAATTATAGTTTTAATAAAACGTTATTAAGGATAGTAGTAGTAGTATATTAAATTAACGTTATCAAATTAACATAATTAAAATTTTATTAAATTAACATTATTAAATTAACGAGGGGCGGACCTACGTGGTTGCCATGGGATTCACCCGAACCCTTTCGGTAAAAAATGACGTTGTATATATATAAGATAGAAAATGTATATTTATATACGTATATTAATGTTGAACCGCATAAAACAAGACACTTAGATAGCCCAGTGGTGTTATTTACTCTTCTTGGGCACTTCCTTCAGCCTGTTGTGCGGGTTCGATCCTTGCTAGTGACTGTTTTTTTTTAATTAACAAAAGCTAGGTGTTGCTGCTATAGAAATAAATAGAAAAATAATAATAATAATAATTTTTTAAAATTAAAAAAAAAAAGTTAGGTGTTACTACTATAGAAATAAATAAATAAATTATTATACTAATAATAAAAAAAATGATGTCGTTTTAACACAAAAAGTAAAATTTTGACAATGCACAAATATGACCTTTAACTATTCATAACTGCACAAATATGACCTCTCTCCAAGTCAGATATTTTAACGATGTGGCACCGTGTGATTGAATTACCTTTCCATGTAGGCGTGAGTGAAACTCACGCATGGGGTTGTAAAATTGAAAGTCATATTTATTCAGGTTTTGAATAGTTAAAGATTTTATTTGTGCACTATCAAAGTTTAAAATTAAAATTATAATTTAATGTCAAGTTTAAGATTATTTTTATGTACTAACTCTAAATTAAAATTGAATGATTTATAGCGGAGCGGGTGGGAGGGGGAGGTTGAATGAGAAGTATGGTTTGCCCGTGTGAGGAATTAATTGATTATTGTGAGATGTGGGCCTTGCCACACGTGTAGTTGAGTTTTTGGACCTTTGTTGACTTTTGGGAATGCTAGTCATACTTTCTTGTCTGCAGGTATGAGTTATGTTTGGGCCTATCATCATGCTCTTGTGCGTCCATCATGCATGCCTATTATCATACGCTTGTGCGTCCATCATGCATCACTTCCAAGAGCCGCAATAATAATTAATACGTTAAATTATTTGAGTTTTTCTGGTAACATCTAGCTAAAATGTAATATTATTATCAAGGGTGAAAGCAAGAAAAGAAATAAGAGATGTAGATGTTATAGAATGAAAGAGAAAAACAAAGAAAATTAAATAAAAATTGAATGAAAACTTTTAATGTATTCTTTTTCTTGATTCAAATAAAAGAGTATGTCTCTATTTATAAAAAATTAAATAAATAAGAAAAATATGATATTTTTTTTATAGCTATAAAATTAAATATTCTGTAATTAATAAATCCTAGTATTAAAAGGAATAAATAATATAAAATATTTTTAGATTAAAAAAGAGAAAATAAAAATATTCTATCATTAAGAAAAATCACAAAATAAAAGGAAGGTAAATTTCAACATTTCCCCTCAAACTAAGTTAGTGTATCCAACTTGAGTTTAAACACTTAATTATTCTTGAAAAAATGTATTTTTCCTTAATTTTGTTGCAACAATCTAATAAAGTTTGTCTTCCTCATCTTTATATTCTTCTTCCACAACTAGTGCTTTTGAATTATCTTGAGTGTCTTTGAATTTGCATACTTTTGTGACATGGCCTTTTGGTTTGCAACTTCCACATAATGCATCGGATCTCAACCAACAAAACTTTTATAAGTGTGTTTTCTTTTTGCAATATTTGTAAGGTGGATAATCAATTTTTCTTTTTCTATGGTTCACATAAAAGATACCTTCAACAACTTTGTCTTCCCTGTAAGCTCTTCTTTGCTCTTGTGCTTGAAAAACGCTTATCAATTTAACAAGAGAGACGACAGAGAGACCTTTAGACTCTTCCAAAGCGGAGATTTTAGACTCAAATCTCTCAAGAATAGTCACCTGAATTTTTCAACTATCCTATTGTCTTTAAAATCTTTGCCAAACAACTTGATTTCATTGACAATCAAAGAAATTCTGTCAAAATACTTAATAATTGTCCCACCTTCTTGCATCCTAAGAGATTCAAAATCTCTTTTCAAATTTAAAATTTGATTTTATCTGTCTCGTTCACTTCCTTATCCTTGGTGCTCTTTTTCAAGTTCCAAGCTTCTTCTGTTGTTTCACATGCAATGATTTTAGAAGAGATTGAATCAGCAGCTGAATTTTTGAATTACAATTTTTGCTTTATAATTTTTCGATTTCTCTTCTGAGTGAAGTTTGATTTCGACAACAGAAGGATTTGCAAAGAGTGGTTGTATAGGTTTGTCTTCCTTTACAACTTCTCACAAATCATAACCTTCAAGAGAAGATTTCATCTTAACTACCAAAATTTGATAATTTTCACCAGCGAAGGTTTGTGGGGCATTGAAAGAGAGAGTATTGTCTGTCATGATTTGAAAAACAAGATTTAAAATAATACGGATTAAAAATAATTAAAATAGCCCTACGTTAAAAATAAAAGTAAGGGTTAAAATAGTCCTACGTTAAAAATAAATGTAAGGATTAAAAGTTGGATGAAAATAGGTATGGATTAAAAAATGGTTGACAGTTTTACTTCAATAAATTCACAGATCTATGAGAATCGATGAAGACTCTTGATACGACTGTTATGGAATGAAAGAGACAGGAAAAAAAATTAAACAGAAACTGAATGAAAACTCTTGATTGATTCTTTTCCTTGATTCAAATAGAAGAGTATATCTCTATTTATAAGAAAAAAATAAAATAAATAAGAAAAATATGATATTTTCCCTATAGTTATAAGACTAAATATTCTGCAATTAAAAAATTCTCGACTTAAAAGGAAATAAATAATGTAAAATATTTTTAGATTAAAAAAGAAAAAATAAAAATATTCTACCATTAATGAAAAATCACAAAATATAAGGAAGGTAAATTTTAACATTCCCCCTCAGACTCAAGTTAGTGTATCCAACTTGAGTTTAAACACTTAATTATTCAAGAAAAAAATGTATTTTTTCTTAATTTTGTTGCAGCAATCTAATAAATTTGGTCTTCCTCATCTTCATGTTTTTCTTCCACAAGTAGTGCCTTTGAATTATCTTGAGTGTCTTTGAACTTGCATACTTTTATGACATGACCTTTTGGTTTGCAACTTTCACATAATGCATCGGATCTCCACTAGTAAAATTTTTCTAAGTGTGTTTTCTTTTTGCAATATTTGTAAGGTAGATAATCAACTTTTCTTTTTTGATGGTTCACATAAAAAATACCTTCAATAACTTTGTCTTTCCTGTAAGCTCTTCTTTGCTCTTGTGTTTGAAAAACGCTTATCAATTCAGCAAGAGAGATGACAGAGAGACCTTTAGACTCTTCCAAATTGGCGATTTTGGACTCAAATCTCTCAGGAATAGTCACCCGAATTTTTTAAACTATTCTATTGTCTTTAAAATCTTCGCCAAGCAACCTGATTCTATTGACAATCAAAGAAATTCTGTCAGAACACTTAGTAATTGTCTCACCTTCTTGCATCCTAAGAGATTCAAAATCTCTTTTCAAATTCAAAATTTGATTTTATCTGTCTCGTTCACTTCCTTATCCTTGGTACTCTTTTTCAAGTTTTTTTCAAGCTTCTTTTGTTGTTTCACATGCAATGATTTTAGAAAAGATTGAATTAGCAACAGAATTTTTGAATTACAATTTTTTCTTTATATTTTTTCGATTTCTCTTCTGAGTAAAGTTTGATTTCAATAACAGAAGGATTTGCAAGGAGTGGTTGTATAGGTTTGTCTTCCTTTGCAACTTCCCACAAATCATAAGCTTCAAGATAAGATTTCATCTTAACTATCAAAATTTGATAATTTTCACCAGCGAAGGTTTGTGGGGCATTGAAAGAGAAAGTATTGTTTGTCATGATTTGAAAAACAAGATTTAAAATTATACGGATTAAAAATAATTAAAAATAACCCTACGTTAAAAATAAAAGTAAGGGTTAAAAATAAATGTAAGGATTAAAGATTGGTTGAAAATAGGTATGGATTAAAAAATGGTTGACAGTTTTGCTTCAATAAATTCACAGATCCATGAGAATCGATGAAGGCTCTTGATACCACTGTTATAGAATGAAAGAAATAAGAAAGGAAATTAAATAGAAACTGAATAAAAAACTCTTGATTGATTCTTTTCCTTGATTCAAATAGAAGAGTACATCTCTATTTATAAGGAAAAAATAAAATAAATAAGAAAAATGTGATATTTTCCTTATAGTTATAAGACTAACTATTCTGTAATTAAAAAATCCTAGACTTAAAAAGAAATAAATAATGTAAAATATTCTTAGACTAAAAAAGGAAAAATAAAAATATTCTACAATTAATGAAAATTATAAAATAGAAGGAAGGTAAATTTTAACAGTAGAGAGGATTTTTTAAAAATTTATTTTGAGTGTTGTCTTAAGTTTGTTTCTAGGAACATCTAGCTAAAAAGTAATATTATCAAGGATGAAAGCAAGAAAAGAAATAAGAGATGTAGAGAGGAATTCTTTTCAAGTTCTTTGAGGGCACAATATACAAATCTGCTCTTTAACTTGACCTCATGTTAAATCTATGATCTTTAAATTTGGGTGTGCACAAGTAAACACTTTAACTTGTATAAAACTGAACAAGTAGACACATATATCCTACGTAACATCCTACGTGACTAATTCTTATCTCACGTGACGTCCTATGTATATTATGTCACATAGGACGTGCGTATTTACTTGTTCAACTTTACACAAATTTAAATGTCTACTTGTGTATACTCAAAGTTGGTGATCATAAATGTAATTTGATGTCAAATTAAAAGACATGTTTATGTATTATGCCTTCCTAAGTGTATATAATACTACTTTTTACTCTGTTGAGAAGAAAAAAAATGAAATAAACAGGACATTAAACATGTGCTATCGTGAAAAAAGTGGGAAGAATATGATATTATGCATTTGAGATCACGGGGAAGGTCGGAGACATGCCATTGACATCACGAGGGAAGATTATGGGTAGGTTATTTCTTTGAGAGTTGGGCATCCACCATAATATTTCATAACATTCTCTTTCAATGTTATATACATAATAGATAATGTTTCTCTGTGTATTATGATTTTGACCCTTGTTTAGGCAAACTTTCAATTTCAACAAATTTTGATTTTTTATCTTAAAGATCATTTGACCATTAAACAAATGAGGATCAAAAATTCAAAATCACTCATTTTCAACATTGAGTTTAATTTTCTGAGGTCAGTATTCAGTTAAATTTCCTCACCAAAAAATTGGACTGCACAAATAAGGCAAAAACTATTTCAAATTGGGCTGCACAAATAAGGCCGAAACTATTCTTTTACTTCTATATAACTGTCAAAGGGGAAATCAATACATAATAATAATGGAGGATTTTCAATTCGGTGACGTGGCACTATAATATTTGAACATTGCTATTTATCTTTTATCTCAGATTTTTGATAATTTTTTCTCCATTTTAAATGTAAACTTTACTGTATAAAACTATAAATTAAATGTTAGCAAATCTAATCTTGTAGGAGGGTGCGGATTGTGCGGATAACTATGTTTGTTAAAATATTATGTCATAACATTCCTTAGTTATTTCTTTTAACCTTATTAAGTTTTCTATATTATTTTTAAGGTATACTGTATGTTTCATATTTCTAGTTTTTATGTAGCCAAGTAGATTTTTTTTCATAAGTGTTTCTATTAATTTTATTTGCTTCATATCTTGTCTCCAATATTTTAAGTATTCGTAGTTTATCATTTTATCCTATAGTAGTTGTAATTTTACAAATTTCTGTATAATAACTTATTCTAATCGTACTATATTTGATATGTAATTATATGTTATCTATGTGATCCATTAACATTTGTTGTTTATGTATAGTATTATATAAACTATCATTTGTATCTCTCTTTTTTAAGGTTAATTTTATTCTAAGTAATCTTTCTTCTAATTGTCTTTTTCTCTTTTAAGCTAATTCCTGTAATTAATTTCTTCAAATAGCTAACTTTGTTTTTCTCTAACTCTTCTAATATATTCTAACATTTTTAATCTGTATAATATCTGTCTGAATAATAATTACTAGGTATGAATAGTAGCTATCGTCATTTAAGTGTATTTGTTTTAATTCATCTTCTATCCAATTTTCTAATTCTTCATCTTCAATATTAAATACCTTTTTCCATATAATTTTTTTTTTATATCTACTATCTCTATATCCTTAAGAGATGAATTTTAGAAGCATTTGAAAGGATATTTGAAGATCCTCCTATATTATTATATATTGATTGTTGATGTGTTGTGATTGTTTCTCTTCTCTCAATTGATACATTTAAAGATATTTGTGATGTGCTATTGAATTGTTCTTTTTGTTTCAAATCACATTTCATGTCAAAGTGATATGAATTTCTTATTGTTATTTTCGTAAAGTATAAACTTTTGAAATGGCAGCAAACATTTGCTAAAGAGCAAAATTCATTGTTTCGATTGTTGACATCCCATTTTGGCTTGCACTTTTTCTTTAATTATTTTATCGATGCTCCTCAGCCCGTATTTTTATTTCTATTTCTACAAATTTAGACAAAGGAGGGGGGGGGGGGGGAGAATTTATTTTCTATCATAATATAAAATATTTTAATTAAATATAATTAAATATTTTAACGAATAAAAATATATATCTTTTGGTATTCGCGTTCACATTCTTTCTAATCTTTTATTTTAGGGCGATATTGTGACCATATGTACACACACACACACACACACATATATATATATATATATTCTTATTACATAAAATATATATATTTTATAAGATGTACATATAATTTCTCATATTCTTGTTTTTATATATTATATTCTTATTTTTACATGCACATATATATGCATATAGCTTGTTAATATTGAATCACAAATATATCAAATTAGATGTTTATACAAATTATGTCTGTAATTTGAATAAGTTAAACTAAAAATAATTTTTTGAATATCAGAAGCATCGATAAAATTAATGTCAGTAGAAAAGGAGTATCCGAGCTAGCAATAATCCAATTTTATTTTTATTTTACCCGAATCTGACTCTTGTTTTTACCAAGAGCCCCAAAACTAGACCGAAACTCAATATAATTTCGATGTCCGCTTTGCCATTCCACCTCGACAGATACAATTTAATCTGATCTGTCGATTTACTTAAAATCTGAAGGATCCCTATTTTCAGTCATTTTTATATATATTTAGGAATATATAGTTATTTTTGTATTTAATTATCTATGTGTTTATATATTTATTTTTCTCCCTTTTCCTCCTCTCTTTAAATTAAATTTGAACTGTTCGATCAGATATCAAACGGGTCAAAAATAATCGTTCTAAAAATTGACTTCCCGTATATTTATCGATATATTACATTTTTCTTTTATTATTTTCACTATTATTTTTAAGGGGGAACCTTTTAG
>NC_061113.1:53450325-53458556 GCF_002878395.1 Capsicum annuum | reverse complement strand
ACATTTCGTAAATAAACTCTCATGCTATAAAAAATAATTCATTTGTCCTATAAATAATTGTTTTTAAATATTAAGTCCATATATATTCAAATTCTCTTATAGAACTATTAGACTTTTAACCTTCTAATATATCAAAATTATATTATCATCCTTTTCATACTTAAAGTGCATGTATATTTTTGTAATAACTGCATAACTCCCTTGTACATGGTAGCGTCATGTTTGATATACCTTAAATTTTTCTTTTGAATAATAAAAAATAACAAAAAAATTTCTTTTTCTTATCACCATTTTAAAGCAAATAATGGAAAAAATATTTTCCCAAATATTTTCCTAAACCAAGTGTAAGGACTATCTTCGAAAAGGCTCTCTAACACCTTCCCCTCGGATAACCAAAAACCTTACTCAGAATCTCTAAAATATTTTCGGAAGAACAAATAGAGTTTTCTACTAAAAATAATTTTTTTCCTAATTTTTTTTAAAAGTTAGGTGGTGACTCTAAAAAATAAAATTTTAAATTCCAAGAGTAATTAGCGCCACCATATGTCGTGTGCTGTTTTGACCGGTTCGAAACAAGGCTCGATAGAATAGCGACTCTGTTGGGGATTTTGATGAACTTAGGTTTAGCCTTAACATGCTTAGTTTAGGATTTTCGTGCTTTATTATGTTATTTGTTAACCTGTCTTTATATCATGTTTTTTGTGAAAGGACGCAAACCAAATCTGAACTTGCATTCCTTATTTGTCTGTACAACATAATTTGTTACAACTTTATCACTTGCACTACTCCTATCGAGTCTTGGTCGTACACAATTCATATATTGAACACGTGAGGAGTGTACTACACTCCTCCAAACCTTCTTTAGATTCTTTAGTTTCAGAGCTAGTGCAGTTAGGCTAGTGCACCTTCCCGCAGCTATTCAGTCATACTCTTGAAATAGGTCATATTGCATAAACCTTAGGCAGAACAATCCAAGGTATCGTTCCCGAGGTTAGGAAACCACCCTTCATGTCAACGGGTTCTTTATGAACCCAACGACTCTATATATGTGAAATAATTAATTAATCCAAATGTTAAGAACGTAATAAATTCAGGACATTGAACTTACCCTACCCTTTTTTTCATAGATGGGAATCACCCAAAACCTTGCCAACATCCACATATTAATTGACATTCCCCGGGTCCTAAGATATTGGTGGGGAAATATCCGAGTAGCACATGGAGAGGAGGTGTTCGCACATTTGGAATCCTTGACAAATTTGATGAAGATAAGGGCAGATGAGCTACTTATTCGATTTCTGGTCGAGTTCTGGGACCCAACTACAGTTACCTTCAGATTCATGAACTTTGAGATCATGCTTACTTTGGAGGAGGTCATCCAAATGGCTAACTTGCCATTGGAGAGGCGGGTACCTTTAGCCCCACAAAATACTTCAGGGAGCGGTTTTCTGCGCTTGATCGGGCTGGGAGTTAGTGCAGGATTGAGGATGGTGGAGACAGGTTGGATAAGACTGGATTATCTCTTTGAGAAGTTCGGTAGGAGGGAGAGTTATGACCATTTTTAGGAGGAGTTCATCTTTACTAGGATCGACTGGGAAAGGCATAGGGCCATTATCTTTATGGTGGCTTTCCTCAGCGTTATGGTGTTCCCGATGAGAAGTAAATGGATCAACATCCACCTACTCCCCTCAGTTATATTCATGTATAGGGGATTGGTCATAAACACTATTGTATCGATGATTTTAGCGGAGATATTTCGGTCCTTGTCTGCGTGCTCCAGGGATATGACTTTTTCAGAGGTTGCAACCTAATGCTCCAAGTTTAGACATTAGAACATTTTTATCAAAGGGACGACGTCAGAGAGACAGGTCCTAACCAGATTCACAGCCATAAAATTAGGGTGGCTATGTGGGAGATGCCAAATAATGAGGAACAATGGCGTGTCTTCCTAAACCATCTCATCGGTAACCTCATCCAGTGGAGGCTACTATGGGTTAATGGCCGAGTAATGCTTAGGAGGCATTACACTTATTTTCTTGAGTTTATTGGGTTGGAAGGAATCCATCCATACATTCCACTAAGAGTTCTACAACAATTTGGCATGATTCAGAACGTGCTTTTATGATCAAATATGGCGCTATCGGAATTAGATTATGAAGGAAGAATCCCCATGGAGAGGCTTGGTAACCTAGTCAATGGGTGGGGACAGATCATCAGCTTAGGCATGTGCGGTAATCCCTACTGCACCCCCAAATACTACACATAGTACCAATCGGGAGACCAAGTTATGAGGCACTTCAGGGACTTGCAGACGTTCATAGAGCCATCAGATTCGGGATCAGTTACTGCACCTTAGGATCGTGGCCACCGCTATGTACGAGCAGTTGATTCTGGGATAAGTGGATCACCACATCCAGGCAGTAGACGATGGATCCAAGAAGGAAATGGAAGAAGATCCTGAAGAGAACCCAGAGAAAGATCTGGAAGAGGACCCGATGGAAGAGCAGGAGGGAGAACTAATAGAGAAAATGGAGGAGGACCCTAAAGAAGAAGAGTATGAACCCATAGATTTTGGTGTCGGAGCAGACGAAGACCACCAGGGAAAGTAGTCAGAAGGGCCCCAAGAGTATCACCCAGGGCCCTACTATGACCTAGACGATAATGATGACGGTCCCCCAACAGGCCTTAGGATTCATCTTGTTATCATAGATTTATGAGGATCTTGCATGACCTATTTGTACTTTTGTTCTTCATTTTTATTTTCCCTAAAGGGTCTTGCATGACCTTTATGATATTGTTGTATGCCTACCATGATGTAATCTTTAGTTCGAGACTTTTCTCTTTGTAACTCGTGGCTTCGCACTTTGCTCTTTTCATTTATCAAAATACTTTTGTCTTGAATTTAATTACGTTTTGAAACTTTGAATCATTTAATCATACTTGCATCGTAGGCCCACTTCTGGAAAAAAAAAAAGGTTCTATATTAGGACGCATTTTGGATGTCGCCTACTTGTCCTATATATGTGTTACTTACTTGTTACATTTTTGTTATCTCCCAAACTAACATAGTTTCCCTTTTCTTTGTCTTTCTTTCCTTTTATTTATTAATTCTCTCAAAATAAAGTTGATTTGTGTTGACTGAAAAACTGGCAGAATCCCAATACAAACTTTGATAAAAAAAAATGACTAACAGAGATAAGGCTGTGATAATACCAATGGATGACACCGAGAGTTCTCAAAGGCCGTCAAATACTCAAAATGATGATCAAATGGCCAATATGGCACACGAAATCAAGATCCTAAAAGAAGAACTTCATTAAATGAGGGATCTAACCAAGCTTACAATAGCTAGCTTTCCCTCTCAGTTACAGGCTCCAAGTATTGAATTATCTCCAGGCGCTCCCGCTAACCAAGCAAATATACTGCATGCTCAAGCCCCACCTGCTCTTCAACCCACTATTGAAGTTGCACCTATTTATTCGTCTCCTGCTCAAAACTCTACTGTTCCCATCCATCCAGAGATGCAACACATACCCGAGGCACATGTCACTTATGAGATACCTGTGCCACCTGTATATGCCACCGAAGCTCCTACTTTTACAACATCTGTGACTCTTAAGGATTCGTATGAGGTTGATCGATATGCGAGATTAGGAAAGTATGTACAATCAAGTGACAAAGGGTGGATAGCAGCCCAGCTTAAAAGTCTAAAGAGAGCATTCAGAAATATGCAAGTCACTAGGGGAACTGAAAGTCTAGACTGTGATGACTTATGCATTCATCCAGACATTGACATGCCGATAGGGTACAAACCACCAAATTTTGATATATTTTATAAAAAGGGTGACCCGTATGCATACCTGAGGGCTTACTGCAATAAGTTGGTTGGTATGGAGAGGAACGAGAAGTTAAGGATGAAGCTGTTCATTCGAAGTTTGTCGGGAAAAGCTTTGACTTGATATAATCGACAAGACCCTCGTAAGTGGCGTGACTAGAGGGAAATGGCTGAAGACTTTATGAGCCATTTCAGGTTTAACACTAAGATTTCCCTAGACAGGTTCTCATTGGCTAACATATAAAAAAAGTCATCAGAATTATTTCAAGAGTACTTATAACGTTAGAGGATCGAGGCTGCGAGGATCCGACCTCCGTTGGGCGAAAGTGAGCTCTCCAAGTATTTTATACGAGCTCAAGAAGGTGTTTATTTTGACAAGATGATGTCAATGATGGGCCAAAAATTCATAGTTGGTCAAGATGGGAGATTTCATAGAAGAAGACATCAAATCAGGAAAGATCCAATCCATGGCTACACTGCAAGCTGCAAGTAAGGCCATACAGACTGGTTCCATCAATGGTAACAAAAAAAGAGGGAAGATGTCTCAGCTGCTACACCATACTACCAACCTAGAAATTCTTCTTACTGTTATGCTAATAATCCCCAAACTGTTGCACATGTCCCAGTGTACAATTCTCGACCACATTACAAACCACCTCGAGCTCTAGTATACCAAAATTTACTAAGACCATATGCCCTGTCCAAGCTCCAGCTCGCCAAAATTGACCAGCCTATGCACCCAGACCACGTCCAAACTTTGAAGCCAGAAATACCCGTACCTACACACCAATTGTAGAACCTTTGGCCCAATTGTTTGAAATATTGAGGGCTGCTGGTTTGTTGTACCCAATTGAGGTAAAGGCCCCTGATCCGAACTCTCAAAACTTCAACGGTAGCAAGCGGTGCACCTATCACTCAGGAGTCCAGGGGCATGACACAGAAGATTGTTACAGCTTAAAGAATCAAATGGAGTCTCTGATAAGGAGGGGTATAATCAAATGCACCACCACAGCTCCTCATGTGAACAACAATCCCTTGCCAAAATTAGGAAAATTGGGAAGTTAATATGATTACTCTAGAGGAGGAGTATGATTTGGAAGAAACTATTGTACCCATATGGAATGCATAAGAAATCGCCACTGCATCCCCATCACAGCCATTTATCACAGTTCTATTGATGAAGCCTATAACTATTCAGACTTATCTACCGAGAGTCATAGTGGCCACATTTTCCACTGGAAAGTTCAACTATGACACTAAAACGGTCCCGTGGGACTATCGAGCTGAAGCCAAGGGCAAAATGATAAACACTGCTGTGGATCAAGAGATGACCAGGTCAGAAAGGTATTACGCACCAGAGGAATCGAATCGTGGAGTTCTCAGGAAAGATCAGAACTCGAGGAGAAATATTACAGATGCTGAAGTTGCAGAATTTGGGAAAAAGATGCAACCCAAGGACTATTCAGTTGAAGATCAGCTCAAAAAGACACCGACCCACATATCCGTCATGTCCTTACTTATGAGTTCTGAAGCCCATAGAAATGCTTTGATGGAAGTTTTATGTGGGGTTATCATACAAAAGGAGACAACTAGCGAGACTTTGGCTACAACAATTGGGCGAGTGGTAGAGGCAAATAAGGTCTCTTTCGATGATGATGAGTTACCGTCAGAAGGGGCTGTACAGAACAAAGCGCTCCATATTGCAGTTAAATATCATGACAAGATTGTGAACAGGGTCTTGATCGATGGTGGTTCGGATTACAATATTTGTCCGTTCTCCACTCTGAGGGATTTGGGCATGAATGTAGAAGATATAAGGGAGAGTCAGGTGAAGGTTAGAGCCTTTGATGGGTTGCAAAAGAGTGTCATCGGAGAAATTTACTTGACACTACAGATAGGACCAGAGGAATTTTCTATCCTATTTCAGGTCATGGATGTGTCATCTAACTACAACCTGCTGTTGGGAAGGCCATGGGTCTACATGGAAAGAGATATTCCTTCCACTCTTCATCAGTGCGCGAAGTTTGAATGGGGTCGTACAAAAGTTATTATCCATGGAGAGCTCAGCTATCCCACCTATTCTGTCAATTCAGTCCCAGTCACCGGGGAGTTAGATGAGCCACTTTCTATACCATGGAGATCATGCAAGCTACAAGGACTGACGAGAAGATGGAACTAGTTGAAAGGAAAATATCGAGTATTGAAAAGATGGTTGCATCGGAGATGTTGAAATATAGGTATCATCCCAAGATAGGGCTAGGACCAAGAACCGATGGTATAGTTGAGCCAATCCAGTTGGAGCATCAGAGAGGTACCACAGGTCTTGGATATGGGCCCATTTCTTAAAGAGCCTGCAGTGAAGGATTTAGCATGACGGTATTCGTGCCAGCCCAAGTCCCAGTTCCAGGGCAAACAATTGATAAAGATATCATAGAAAGAATAGGAAATCTATTTGTGGCCGTGATCGAAGAAGAACCGGAGATAGATTTCAAGAAACTTACCATCCGTGATGCTGAACCTGGAGAAGTCTTGCAGAATTGGACCATTAACCCATCCCTATTCTGACAGGAGTCTTGGTAGTATGGGATTATTGTTGCTTTTAAAAAATTATTTTGTTTACATGATCAATTGAGGCTTGAATCATGCCGAAGCTCTTTTTGGTACTTGCTTCTTGTCAAAGCCCAGGGCTTTTATTAATAAAAGTCCTTATTTTCAAAAACTTATTTTTCTATTTCCAATATCTATTTACTTTACTCACTTTTTATACTTTTCAGCGCAAATTTTAATAAAAATCCTCGTTCCACGATTATGACATATAATGAATCCATTGAGCAAAATGCAAACAATGAGCAAGATTATGAGGAGTACGATGAAAGCATTATGCTTGAAAACCTTCCGCAAGAGATCGAGCAACTCAAAACTCAGAAGAAGCATAATATGGACAAAACTAAAGTCGTCAATTTGGGTGATAAATAAACAGTAAAGGAAATGCGAGTCAGCATATACTTGGAGTGTAAAAGGAAGTAGGAATTGATAAGTCTGCTCAAGAAATACATCGATGTGTTTGCTTGGTCCTACGATGACATTCCTGGTTTAAGCACTGATATCATCTCGCATCGGCTGCTAACTAACCCCGCATGCCCGCTGGTAAAGCAAAAGATGAGAAAATGTAAACCCGACTTGAGTTTGAGAATTAAGGAGGAGGTGACCAAAAAAAAAAAGAAGCCAACGTCGTGAAGGTCACAACTTATCCCACCTGGTAGGCCAATATCATGCCAGTACCAAAGAAGGATGATAAGATAAGAATATTTGTGGATTTTTGAGATCTCAACAAGGTTAGTCCAAAAGATGATTTTCCTCTCCCAAACATTCACATTCTCATTGATAACTGTGCAAAACATGAGTTGCATTCATTTGTTAATTATTTTGTGAGATATCATCAAATACTAATGGATGAGAATAATCGGAGAAGATAGCCTTTATCACTCCGTGGGGAGTGTATTATACAAAGTAATGTCGTTGGACTCAAGAACGCCGGTGCAATATACATAAGGGCCAAGACCGCCCTTCTTTCATGATATGATCCATAATGAGATTGAGGTGTATGTGGATGACGTCATTATTAAGTCTAAAAGGAGTTTGGATTAACTGGATGACATACAAAAGTTCTTCGAAAGGTTGCGGAGGTACGACTTAAAGTTGAATCCAGCTAAATGTGCCTTTGGAGTTCCCACGGAAAAGTTTTTGGGATTCATTGTTGGTAAGAGAAGTATAGAGTTGGATCCATCTAAGATAGAGGCAATCCAAGACTTAACACCTCCTAAGACCAAAACGAATATAATGAGTTTCTTGGGAAGACTCAATTACATCAGTCGGTTCATAGCCCAATCCATGATAATTTGTGAACCAATATTCAGGTTTTTGAAGAAGAATGCTGCCACTAGATGGACTGAAGAATGTTAGAAGGATTTTGAAAAAATCAAAGAGTATTTGTCCAACCCACAAGTATTGGTTTCACCAGAATTGGGAAACCCGTTGCATTTATATCTATCCATTATAGATAATGCGTTTGGATGTGTGTTAGGGCAGCATGATGATACAAGAAAGAAAGAGCAAGCCATTTACTACTCGAGTAAGAAGTTCACGCCGTATGAAGCCAGGTATAAATTATTGGAGCGAACTTGTTGCGCATTACTTGGGTTGCATAAAAGTTAAGACATTACCTGTCCGCATATACCACGTACTTGATTTCAAGAATGGCTCCACTCAAGTACATATTTTAGAAGCCAATGCTTACTAGAAAATAGCAAAATGGCAGATTTTGTTAAGTGAGTTTGATATCGTGTACGTAACACAAAAAGGTGACAAAGGACAAGCTTTGGTTGATCAACTCGCA